>NW_027047919.1:0-12062 GCF_025399875.1 Dalotia coriaria | reverse complement strand
GCTAAAAAAAAACGTGCTGTTTTGCTAAAATAAGCATTTTCAAGCATTTTAAAAAACGTTGAAATCGTTCAAATAGAAGCAATATTAATAAAAAAAAAAAAAAAAAAAAAAAAGAATAATAAAAATTCGTCGTTTTATGCTGTTTTACGCTTTAAAAACGGATTAAACTCAAAACGTGCTGTTTTGCTAAAATAAGATTTTCAAGCTTTTTAGACGTTGAAATCGTTCAAATAGAGCAATATTAATAAAAACGAATAATAAAAATTCGTCGTTTTATGCTGTTTACGCGTAAAACGGAAAAGCTCAAAACGTGCTGTTTTGCTAAAATAAGCATTTTCAAGCATTTAGACGGAAATCGTTAAATAGAGCAATAAAAAAAACAAAATTCCGTCTTTTATGCGTTTACGCGTTAAACGAGATTAAAGCTCAAAGTGCTGTTTTGCTAAAATAGATTTCGCATTTTGATCGTGAAATCGTTCAAATAGAGCAATTAATAAAAAACGAATAATAAAACGCGTTTTATGCTGTTTACGCTTTAAAAAGCGATTAAAGCTCAAACGTGCTGTTTGCTAAAATAAGCATTTTCGCTTTAGATCGTTGAAATCGTTCAAAAAACGCAATTAAAAAACGAATAATAAAAATTCGTGTTTTTGCTGTTTTACGCGTTAAAAACGCAGATTAAAGCTCAAAACGTGCTGTTTTGCTAAAATAAGCATTTTCAAGCATTTTAGATCGTTGAAATCGTTCAAATAGAAGCAATATTAATAAAAACGAATAAAAAAAATTCGTCGTTTTAATGCTGTTTTACGCGTTAAAACGAGATTAAAGCTCAAACGTGCTGTTTTGCTAAAATAAGCATTTTCAAGCATTCTTGATCGCTGAAATCGTTAAATAGACGCAATATTAATAAAAACGAATAATAAAAAATTCGTCGTTTTATGCTGTTTTACGCGTTAAAACGCAGATTAAAGCTCAAAACGTGCTGTTTTGCTAAAATAAGCATTTTCAAGCATTTTAGATCGTTGAAATCGTTCAAATAGACGCAATATTAATAAAAAACGAATAAAAAAAATTTCGTCGTTTTATGCTTTTTTACGCGTTAAAACGCAGAAAAAAGCTAAAAACGTGCTTTTTGCTAAAATGCATTTTCAAGCTTTTTAGATCGTTGAAATCGTTAAAATAGAAGCAATATTAATAAAAACGAATAATAAAAATTGTCGTTTTTGCTGTTTTACGCGTTAAACGCAGATTGCTAAAAACGTGCTGTTTTGCAAAAATAAGCATTTTCAAGCTTTTTAGATCGTTGAAATCGTTTAAATAGACGCAAATTAATAAAAAAAAAAAAAAACTTGCTTTTTTATCGTTTTAGGGTTAAAACGCAGATTAAAGCTAAAAACGTGCTGTTTTGCTAAAATAATCATTTTCAAGCATTTTAAATCGTTGAAATCGTTCAAATAGAAGCAAATTTTAATAAAACAATAATAAAAATTGCGTTTTATGCTGTTTTAGGGTTAAAACGCAGATTAAAGCTCAAACGTGCTGTTTTGCTAAAATAAGCATTTTCAAGCATTTTGGGATCGTTGAAATGTTCAAATAGAAGCAATATAATAAAAACGAATAATAAAAATTCGTCGTTTTTATGTTGTTTTACGCAAGTTAAAACGCAGATTAAAAGCTCAAACGTGCTGTTTTGCTAAAATAAGCATTTTCAAGCATTTTAGATCGTTGAAATCGTTTTAAATAGACGCAATATTAATAAAAACAAATAATAAAAACTTCGTCGTTTTATGCTGTTTTTACGCGTTAAAACGCAGATTAAAGCTCAAAACGTGCTGTTTTGCTGCTAAAAATAATCATTTTCAAGCATTTTAGATCGTTGAAATCGTTCAGAAGCAAATATTAATAAAAACGAATAATAAAAATTCGTCGTTTTTATGCTGTTTTACGTTAAAAAACGTGCAGATTGTGCTCAAAACGTGCTGTTTTGGCTGAAATAAGCATTTTCAAGCATTTTAGATCGTCGAAATCGTTCAAATAGAAGCTAATATTAATAAAAAAAACGAATAATAAAATTCGTCGTTTTATGCTGTTTTACGCGTTAAAACGCAGATTAAAGCTCAAAACGCGCTGTTTTGCTAAAATAAGCATTTCAAGCATTTTAGATCGTTGAAACTCGTCTGCCCAAATAGATCTAATATTAATAAAAAAAACGAATAATAAAAATTCGTCGTTTTATCCTGTTTTACGCGTTAAAAACGCAGATTAAAGCTCAAAAACGTGCTGTTTTATAAAATAAGCATTTTCTACATTTCAGATCGTTGAACCGTTCAAATAGAATAATATTAATAAAACGAATAATAAAAATTCGTCGTTTTATGCTGTTTTTACGCGTTAAAACGCAGATTAAAAGCTCAAAACGCTGTTTTGCTAAAATAATCATTATCAAGCATTTTAAATCGTTGAAATCGTTTAAATAGACGCAATATTAATAAAAACGAATAATAAAAATTTCGTCGTTTTTATGCCGTTTTTACGCGTTAAAACGCTGATTAAAGCTCAAACGTGCTGTTTTGCTAAAATAAGCATTTTCAAGCATTTTAGATCGCTGGAAATCGTTCAAATAGACGCAATATTAATAAAAAACGAATAATAAAATTCTGTCGTTTTATGCTTCGTTTTACGCGTTTAAACGCAGAATGTGCTCGTAAACGTGTGTTTTGCTAAAATAATACATTTTCAAGCATTTTAGATCGTTGAAATCGTTGAAATAGAAGCTAATATTAATAAAACGAATAATAAAAATTCGTCGTTTTTATGCTGTTTTACGCGTTAAAATCGCAGATTAAAGCTCAAAACGTGCTGTTTTGCTGGGCCAAGCATTTTCTACGTATTTTAGATCAGCTGAAATCGTTCAAATAGACGCACATTAATAAAAACATATAATAAAAAAAAATCGTCGTTTTTATGCTGTTTTACGCGCGTTAAAACGCAGATTAAAGCTCAAACGCTGTTTTGCTAAAATAAGCATTTTCAAGCATTTTACATCGTTGAAATCGTTCAACAGAAGCAATATTAATAGAAAACGAATAATAAAAATTCGTCGTTTTATAAGTTGTTTTACGCGTTAAAACGCAGATTAAAGCTCAAAACGTGCTTTGTTTTGCTAAAAATAAGCATTTTCAAGCATTTTACATCGTTGAAACTGTTCACCAGTTAATATTAATAAAAACGAATAATTAAAAATTCGCCGTTTTATGTTGCTCTTACGCGCTAAAACGCAGATTAAAGCTCAAACGTGCTGTTTTGCTACAAAATAAGCATTTTCAAAGCATTTTAGATCGTTGAGATCGTTTAAATAGAAGCAATATTAATAAAACGAATAATAAAATTCACGGCTTTATGCTGTTTTACGCGTTAAACGCAGATTAAAAGCTCAAAACGTACGTTTTGCTAAAATAAGCATTTTCAAGATTTTAGATCGTTGAGATCGTTCAAATAGACGCAATATTAATAAAAAACGAATAATAAAAATTCCTGTCTTATTTATGTTAAGTTTTACGCGTTAAAAACGCAGAATAAAGCTCAAAACGTGTGTTTTGCTAAAATAAGCATTTTCGAGCATTTTAGATCGTTGAAATCGTTCAAATAGAAGTATATACTAATAAAAAACGAATAATAAAAAATCTGTCGTTTTTATGTTGTTTACGCGTTAAAACGCAGATTAAAAGCTCAAAAACCTGCTGTTTTGCTAAAATAAGCATTTTCAAGCATTTTACATCGTTGAAATTGTTCAAATAGAAGCCACATAATAAAAACGAATAATAAAAATAAATTGCCGTTTTTTATGTTGTTTTACGCGTTAAAAAATCCAGACAAAGCTCAAAACGCTGTTTTGCTAAAATAAGCATTTTCGAGCATTTTAGATCGTTGAACCGTTCAAATAGAAGCACATTAATAATAAAACGAATAATAAAAATCTGTCGTTTTTATGCTGTTTTACGTTAAAACGCAGATTAAAGCTCAAACGTGCTGTTTTGCTAAAATAAGCATTTTCAAGATTTTAGATCGTTGAAATCGTTCAAATAGACGCACATTAATAAGAAACGAATAATAAAATTTCGTCGTTTTATGCTGTTTTACGCGTTAAAACGCAGATTTAAGCTCAAAACGTGCTGTTTTGCTAAAATAAGCATTTTCAAGCATTTTAGATCGTTGAAATCGTTCAAATATATAATATTAATAAAAAACGAATAATAAAAATCTGTCGTTTTATGCTGTTTTACGCAAGAAACGCAGATTACTCAAAACGCGCTGTTTTGCTAAAATAAGCATTTTTCAAGCATTTTAGATCGTTGAAATCGTTCAAATAGACGCAATAAAATAAAAAAACGAATAATGTACCTGTCGTTTTTATGCTGTTTTACGCGTTAAAACGCAGAATAAAGCTCCAAACGTGCTGTTTTGCTAAAATAAGCATTTTCAAGCATTTTAGATCGTTGAAATCGTTCAAATAGACGCACATTAATTACAAAACGAATAATAAAAAATTTCGTCGTTTTATGCTGTTTTTTGGCGCTGCTAAAACGCAGATTAAAGCCCAAAACGTGCTGTTTTGCTATATAATAAGCATTTTCGCCATTTTAGATCGCTGGAAATCGTTCAAATAGAAGCAATATTAATAAAAACGAATAATAAAAAATTCGTCGTTTTTATGCTGTTTTACGCGTTAAAACGCAGATTAAAGCTCAAAACGTGCTGTTTTGCTAAAATTAGCATTTTCGCATTTTTGTGATCGCGTTGAAATCGTTTAAATAGACGTGCAATATTAATAAAAAACGAATAATAAAAATTTCGTCGTTTTATGCTGTTTACGCGTTAAAAACGCTGATTAAAGCTCAACGTGCTGTTTTATTAATATTGTTTACCGATTAACGACGGTGTTGAAAATGCTACGGAAATATAATGTTTTGAAAGTAATGCATTCAGTAAATTAGCATAAAAACGACTTTAATTTTTTATTTCATAAAATAAGCATTTTCATGCACATCGTTGAAATTGTTCCAAATAGACGCAATATTAATAAAAAAACGAATAATAAAAATTTCGTCGTTTTATAAGCTGTTTTACGCGTTTAAACGCGCAGAACAAAAGCTCAAAATCGTGTGTTTTGCTAAAATAAGCATTTTCAAGCATTTTAGACGTTGAAAATCGTTGAATAGAAGCTTTAATATTAATAAAAACGAATAATAAAAAATTCGTCGTTTTTATGTTGTTTTACGCGTTAAACGCAGATTAAAGCTCAAAACGTGCTGTTTTGCTAAAATAAGCATTTTCTCAAAGCATTTTAGATCGTTGAAATCGTTCAAATAGACGCAATATTAATAAGAAACGAATAATAAAAATTTCGTCGTTTTATGCTGTTTACGCGTTAAAACGCAGATTTAAGCCTCAAACGCTGTTTTGCTAAAAATAAGCATTTTCAAGCATTTTAGATCGTTGGAAATCGTTCAAATAGAAGCAATATTAATAAAACGAATAGCAAAAATTCGTCGTTTTTATGCTGTTTTACGCGTTAAACGCAGATTAAAGCTCAAAACGTGCTGTTTTGCTAAAAATAAGCATTTTCAAGCATTTTAGACCCGTTGAAATCGTTCAAACAGACGCAATAAAAATAAAACGAATAATAAAAATTTCGTCGTTTTTATGCTGTTTTACGCGTTTAAACGCAGAATAAAGCTCAAAACGTGTTTTGCTAAAATAAGCATTTTCAAGCATTTTTAGATCGTTGAAATCGTTGAAATAGAAGAATATTAATAAAAACGAATAAAAAAATTGTCGTTTTATGTGTTTTACGCGTTAAAACGCAGATTAAAGCTAAAGGCTTTTTGTAAAATAAGCATTTTCACGCATTTTAGATCGTTGAAAATGTTCAAAAGACGCAATATTAATAAAAACATATAATAAAAATCGTCTTTTTTATGCGTTTTACGCGTTAAAACGCAGTTTAAAAAGCTCAAAACGTGCTGTTTTGCTAAAAAAAACATTTCGCATTTTACATCTTTTGAAATCTTTTCAATAGATGCAAAAATAATAAAAACGAATAATAAAAATTCGTCGTTTTATGTGTTTTACGCGTTAAAACGCGAATAAAGCTCAAAACGTGTTTTGCTAAATAAGCATTTTCAGCATTTTAGATCGTTGAAATCGTTCAAATAGAAGCATATAAAAAAAAACAATAATAAAATTCGTCTTTTTTATGTTGTTTACGCTTTAAAAAACGAGATTAAAGCTTCAAAACGTGCTGTTTTTGCGTAAAAAAAAGCATTTTCAAGCATTTTACATCGTTGAAATCCCAAATAGAAGCAATATTAATAAAACGAATAATAAAAATTCCGTTTTATGTGTTTTACGTTAAAAGGGCAGATTAAAGCTCAAAGTGCTGTTTTGATAAAATAAGATTTTCAAGCATTTTTAGATCGTTGAAATCGTTCAATAGACGCAATATTAATAAGAAACGAATAATAAAAAATTTCGCGTTTTATGCTGTTTACGCGTTAAACGCAGTTTAAAAGCTCAAAACGTCTGTTTTGCTAAAATAAGCATTTTCAAGCATTTTAGATCGTTGAAATCGTTAATAGACGCAAATAAAAATAAAAACGAATAATAAAATTCGTCGTTTTATGTTTTTACCGTTAAAACGCAGAAAAACTCAAAACGTGCTGTTTTTGCTAAAATAAGCATTTTCAAGCATTTTAGATCGTTGAAACGTTCAAATAGACGCAATATTAATAAAAACGAATAATAAAAATTTCGTCGTTTTTATGTTTTACGCGTTAAAACGCAGTTTAAAAATCAAAACGTGCTGTTTTGCTATAATAAGCATTTTCAAGCATTTTAGATCGTAGAAATGTTCAAATAGAAGCAATATTAATAAAAACGAATAAAAAAATTTAATCTTTTTTATGTGTTTTACGCGTTAAAACGCAGATTAAAACTCAAAACGTGCTGTTTTGCTAAAATTGCATTTTCAAGCATTTTAGATCGTTGGAAATCGTTTAAATAGACGTCATTATTAATAAAAACGAATAATAAAAATTCTGTCTTTTTTTATGTGTTTTACGCGTTAAAACGCTGTTTAAAAAGCTCAAAACGGCTGTTTTGCTAAAATAAGCATTTTTAGCATTTTAGATCGTTGAAATCGTTAAATAGAGGGCAATTAATAAAAAGAATAAAAAATTCGTCGTTTTATGTGTTTACGCGTTAAAACGCAGATTAAAGCTCAAAACGTGCTGTTTTCTAAAATAGCATTTTCAAGCATTTTTACGTTGAAATCGTTCAAATAGAAAATTTAAAAAAAAAACGAATAAAAATTGTTGTTTTATTCTTTTTTGCGCGTTAAAAGCAGATTAAAGCTCAAAGGTCCCGTTTTGCTAAAATAGCTTTTCAAGCTTTTTTAGATCGTTGAAATCGTTCAAATAGACGCAAATTAATAAAAAACGAATAATAAAAAATTCGTCGTTTTATGCTGTTTTACGCGTTAAAACGCAGATTAAAAGCTCAAAACGTGCTGTTTTGCTAAAATAAGCATTTTCAAGCATTTTAGATCGTTGGAAATAGTTCAAAATAGAAGCAATATTAATAAAAAACGAATAATAAAAAATTGCCGTTTTATGCTGTTTTACGCGTTAAAAGGCAGATTAAAGCTCAAAACGTGCTGTTTTTGCTAAAATAAGCATTTTCAAGCATTTTAGATCGCTGAAATCGTTCAAATAGACGCAATAAAAAAATAAAAACGAATAATAAAAATTTCGTCGTTTTATGTTGTTTTACGCGTTAAAACGTAACAAAGCTCAAAACGTGTTGTTTTGCTGCTAAAATAAGCATTTTTCGCCATTTTGTGATCGCGAAATCGTTCAAATAGAGAAGCTGGGCCATTAATAAAAACGAATAATAAAAACGTCGTTTTATGCTGTTTTACGCGTTAAAACGCAGGATTAAAAGCCTCCTCAAAACGTGCTTTCGTTTTGCTAAAATAAGCATTTTCAAGCATTTTAGATCACCGTTGAAATCGTTCAAATAGACGTGCAATAAAAAATAAAACGAATAATGCGTACCCTTCGTCGTTTTATGCTGTTTTACGCGTTAAAACGCAGAATAAAGCTCAAAACGTGCTGTTTTGCTGCTAAAAATACATTTTCAAGCATTTTGTGATCAAGCTGAAATCGTTCAAATAGACGTGCAATATTAATAAAAAACGAATAATAAAAATTTCCCTGTCGTTTTATGCTCTTTTTACGCGTTAAAACGCAGATTAAAGTTCTCAAAACGTGCTGTTTGCCATATAATAAGCATTTTCAAGCATTTTAGATCGTAGAAATCGTTCAAATAGAAGTAATACTACAAAAAACGCACAATAAAAAATTCGTCGTTTTTATGCTGTTTTACGCGTTAAAACGCAGATTAAAGCTCAAAACGTGCTGTTTTGCGGCGTAAATTAGCATTTTCAAGCATTTTAGATCGTTGAAATCGTTTAAATATGACGTGCAATATTAATAAAAAAAAAAAAAAAAAAAAAAAAAACAATAATAAAAAATTTCGTCGTTTTAAAGCTGTTTTACGCGTTAAAACGCTGGATTAAAGCTCAAAAACGTGCTGTTTTGCTAAATAAGCATTTTCGGTAGCATTTTAGATCGTTGGAAATCGTTCAAATAGACGCAATATTAATAAAAACGAATAATAAAAATTCGTCGTTTTATGCTGTTTTACGTTAAACGCAGATTAATGCTCAAACGTGCTGCTTTTGCTAAAATAAGCATTTTCAAGCATTTTATATCGTTGAAATCGTTCAAATAGAAGTAATATTAATAAAAACGAATAATAAAAAAATTCGCTGTTTTATGCTGTTTTGCGCGTTAAAAACGCAGATTAAAGCTCAAAGCGTTGTTTTGCTAAAATAAGTACTTTCAAGCATTTTAGATCGTTGAAATCGTCTTCAAATAGACGCAATTATTAATAAAAAACGAATTTCGTACCCGTCGTTTTGCTGTTTTTACGCGTTAAAACGTGATTAAAAGCGCCTGCAAACGTGCTGTTTGCTAAAATACTTCAAGCATTTTACATCAAGCTGAAATGGTTCAAATAGAAGCAATATTAATAAAAACGAATAATAAAAAATTCATCGTTTTATACAAGTTTTATCGTTAAAACGCAGATTAAAAGCTCAAAACGTGCTGTTTTTGCTAAAATAAGCATTTTCAAGCATTTTAGATCGTTGAAATCGTTCAAATAGAAGCAATATTTATAAAAACGAATAATAAAAATTCCTGTCGTTTTATGCTGTTTTTACGCGTTAAAACGCAGATTAAAGCCTAAAACGTGCTGTTTTGCTAAAAAATAAGCATTTTCAAGCATTTTAGATCGTTGAAATCGTTCCTTCAAATAGACGCAATATTAATAAAAACAAATAATAAAATTTCTGTCGTTTATGTTGTTTTACGCGTTAAAACGTAGATTAAAAGCTCAAAACGTGCTGTTTTGCTGGAAATAAGTATTTCTAAGCATTTAGATCGTTGAAATAGTTCAAATAGAAGCATTATGCTTACTAAAAACGAATAATAAAAATCTTTCGTCGTTTTATGCTGTTTTACGCGTTGTGCTGGCAGATTAAAGCTCAAAACGTGCTGTTTTGCTAAAATAAGCATTTCAAGCATTTTAGATCGCTTGAAATCGTTCCAAATAGACGCGCAATAAAAATAGCAAAAAAACGAATACCACAAAAATTTCCGTCGTTTTGTGCCGTTTCACGCGTTAAAACGCAGAATAAAGCCTCAAAACGTGCTGTTTTGCTAAAATTAGCATTTTCAAGCATTTTAGATCGTTGAAAATCGTTCAAATAGAAGCAATATTAATAAAAACGAATAATAAAAATTGCCGTTTTTATGCGTTGCCTTTACGCGCGTTAAAACGCAGATTAAAAGCTCAAACGCTGTTTTGCTAAAATAAGCATTACATTTTAGATCGTTGAAATCGTTCAAATAGAAGCAATATTAATAAAAAAATGAATAATAAAAAAATTCGTCGTTTTATGCTGTTCTTTACGCGTTAAAAACGTGCGGTGATTAAAAGCTCAAACGTGCTGTTTTGCTGCTAAAATAAGCATTTTCAAGCATTTTGTGACGTTGAAAATCGTTTTTAAATAGACGCAATATTAATAAAACGAATAATAAAAAATTTCGTCGTTTTTATGCTGTTTTACGCGTTAAAACGCAGAATAAAGCTCAAAACGTGCTGTTTTGCTAAAATGTAAGTATTTTCAAGCATTTTAGATCGTTGAAATCGTTCCAAATAGACGCAATATTAATAAAAACGAATAATGTAAAATTTCGTCAGCTTTATGCTGTTTTACGCGTTAAAACGCAGATTAAAGCTCAAAACGTGCTGTTTTGCTATACTGGGCATTTTCAAGCATTTTGTGATCGCTGAAATCGTTCAAATAGAGCAATATTAATAAAAAAAACGAATAATAAAAAATCTTCGTCGTTTTATGCTGTTTTACGCGTTAAACGCAGATTGCGCTCAAACGTGCTGTTTTGCTAAATTCGGCATTTTCAAGCATTTTAGATCGTTGAACCGTTTAAATAGACGCATTATTAATAAAAAACGAATAATAAAAATTTCTGTCGTTTTATGCGTTGTTTACGCGTTAAAACGCTGATTAAAGCCTCAAAACGCCGTTTTGCTAAAATAAGCATTTTCGCCATTTTAGATCGTTGAACCGTTCAAATAGACGCAATATTAATGTAAAAACGAATAATGTACCCGTCGTTTTTATGCTGTTTTACGCGTTAAAAACGCAGATTAAAGCCTCAAACGTGCTGTTTTGCTTTCGCTAAAATAAGCATTTTCAAGCATTTTAGATCGTTGAAATCGTTCAAATAGAAGCAATATTAATAAAAACGAATAATAAAAAAATTCGTTGTTTTATGTTGCTTTACGCGTTAAAAACGCAGATTAAAGCTCAAAAACGTGCCGTTTTGCTAAAAATGCTAATTTTCAGCTTTACTTTAGATCGTTGAAAATCGTTCAAATAGACGCGCAATATTAATAAAAAACGAATAAAAAATTCGTCGTTTTATGCCGTTTTACGCGTTAAAAACGTATTGCTCAAAACGTGCTGTTTTGCTGCTAAAATAAGCATTTCAAGCATTATACATCAAGCTGAAAATGGTTCAAATTGAAGTACATAATAAAAAACGAATAATAAAAATTCATCGTTTTATAGCTGTTTTACGCGTTAAAAACGCAGATTAAAGCTCGGGGTAAAACGTGCTGTTTTGCTGCACAAGCATTTTCAAGCATTTAGATCGCTGGAAATCGTTCAAATAGAAGCAATATTTATAAAAAAACGAATAATAAAATTCGTCGTTTTTATGCTGTTTTACGCGTTAAAACGGCAGATTAAAGCTCAAAAACGTGCTATTTTGCTAAATAAGTATTTTCAAGCATTTTAGATCGTTGAAGTTCAAATAGACGCAATATTAATAAAAAACAAATAATAAAATTTGCCGTTTTATGCTGTTTTACGCGTTAAAACGCAGGTGATTAAAGCTCAAACGTAGCCGTTTTGCTGTACAACAAGCATTTTTCAAGCATTTGTGATCGTTGGAAATCGTTCAAATAGAAGCAATATTAATAAAAACGAATAATAAAAAAATTCGTCGTTTTAGCTGTTTTACGCGTTAAAACGTGCAGGATTAAAGCTCAAAACGCATGTTTTGCTAAAATAAGCATTTTCTGCCATTTTAGATCGTTGAAATCGTTCAAATAGACGCAATAAAAATAAAAACGAATAATAAAAATTTCCTGTCGTTTTATGCTGTTTTCTACGCGTTTAAACGCAGAATAAAGCTCAAAACGTGCTGTTTTGCTAAAATTAGTATTTTCAAGCATTTTAGATCGTTGAAATCAATCTCAAATAGAAGCAATATTAATAAAAACGAATAATAAAAAATTCGTCAATGTTTTTATGCTGTTTTACGCGTTAAAACGCAGATTAAAGCTCA
>NW_027047918.1:0-12065 GCF_025399875.1 Dalotia coriaria | reverse complement strand
AAAAAAACAAAAAGCATTTTTAAAAAAAAAAAACAAAAAAACGAAATTTTTTTATTTTTTTTTTTTTCCGGGTTTTTAAAAAATTTAAAATTTTTTTGCCCTTTTTTTTATTTTTTGGAAAACGATTTTTTTTCCAAACGTTTTCTAAAAAAAAATTTTTTTTAAAAAAAAATTTTGGTTTTAAATTTTTTAACCCCAAAAAAACAGAAAATTTTTTTTTTTATTTATTCGGCGTTTTAACGCTAAAACAAAATTTTTTTTTAAAAAACGACTTTTTAAATTTTTTAAATTAAAAAAAAAAATTTTTTTTATTAATATTTTTTATTTGAACGTTTTCAACGATCTAAAATGCTTGAAAATTTATTTTGAAAAACAGCAGTTTTGGTTTTTCTGCTTTTTAACGCAAACAGCATAAAACGACAAATTTTTTATTATTCTTTTTTTATTAATATTGGTTTTTGACGATTTCAACGATCTAAAATGCTTGAAAATGCTTATTTTAGCAAAACAGCACTTTTTATTTAATCTGCTTTTTAAGCGTAAACACATCGACGAATTTTTATTATTTTTTTTTAAATATTGCTTCTATTTGAACGATTTCAACGATCTAAAATGCTTTGCTTTATTTTGCAAAACAGCACGTTTTGATTTTTAATCTGCGTTTTAAACCGTAAAACAGCAAAAAACGACAAAATTTTTATTATTCTTTTTTTATTAATATTGCTCTATTTGAACGATTTCAAGATCTAAAATGCTTGAAAATGCTTATTTTAGCAAAACAGCACGTTTTGAGTTTTTTCTGCGTTTTAACGCGAAAAAACAGCATAAAACGAAAAATTTTTTATTATTTTTTTTTATTTTTATTGCGTCTATTTGAACGATTTAAACGATCTAAAAGCTTGAAAAGCTTTTTTTGAAAACAGCAGTTTTGAGCTTTAATCTGCGTTTTAACGCGAAAACAGCATAAAAACGACAAATTTTTTATTATTCTTTTTTATTAATATTGCTTCTATTTGAACGATTTCAACGATTTAAAATGCTTGAAAATGCTTATTTTACAAAAACAGCACGTTTGATTTTTAATCGCTTTTTTTAACGCGAAAAACAGCAAAAAACGAGAATTTTTATTATTCGTTTTTATTAATATTGCGTCTATTTGAACATTTCAAGATCTAAAATGCTTGAAAATGCTTATTTTAGAAAAAAACACCCGTTTGAGTTTTATTCGCGTTTTAACGCGTAAAACAGCATAAAAACGACAAATTTTTTATTATTCGTTTTTTTTTTATTGGTCTATTTGAAGATTTAAACGATCTAAAAAGCTTGAAAATGCTTATTTTAGCAAAACAGACGTTTTGAGTTTAATCTGCTTTTTTAACGCGCGCAAAAACGCCCAATTTTTATTTTTCTTTTTTTTAAATATTGCTTCTATTTGAACGTTTTCAACGTTTAAAAAATGCTTGAAAATGCTTATTTTAGCAAAACAGCACGTTTTGAGTTTAATCTGCTTTTTAAACGCAAAACAGCATAAAAACGACAAAATTTTTATTATTCGTTTTTATTAATATTGCGTCTATTTAAAAATTTATTAATATTGCTTCTATTTGAACGATTTCAACGATCTAAAATGCTTGAAAATGCTTATTTTAGCAAAACAGCACGTTTTGCTTGCCCTGCGTTTAACAAGGTAAAAACAAAAGCATAAAACGACGAATTTTTATTATTCGTTTTTTATTAATATTGCTTCTATTTGAACGATTTAACGATTCAAAAATGCTTGAAAATGCTTATTTTAGCAAAACAGCACGTTTTTGAGCTTTAATCTGCGTTTTAATGCGTAAAACATCATAAAAGCGACGAATTTTATTATTCGTTTTTATTAATATTGCTTCTATTTGAACGATTTCAACGATCTAAAATGCTTTTGAAAATGCTTATTTTAACCAAATGTTACCGTTTTGAGCTTTTAATCTGCGTTTTAACTCGTAAACAGCATAAAAACGACGAATTTTTATTATTCGTTTTTATTAATATTGCTTCTCATTTTGAACGATTTCAACGATCTAAAAATGCTTGAAAATGCTTACGAAGCAAAACAGCACGTTTTGAGCTTTTAACCTGCGTTTTAACGCGTAAAACAGGCATAAAAACGACGAATTTTTTTTATTATTTCGCTTTTATTAAGGCTGCGTCTATTTGAACGATTTCAACGATCTAAAAATGCTTGAAAATGCTTATTTCCAGCAAAACAAAGCACGTTTTGAGTTTTAATCTGCGTTTTAACGCGTAAAACAGCATAAAAAACGTGACGAATTTTTATTATTCGTTTTTATTAATATTGCGTCTATTTGAACGATTTCAACGATCTAAAATGCTTGAAAATGCTTATTTTAGCAAAACAGCACGTTTTGAGCTTTATTCTGCGTTTTAACGCGTAAAACAGCATAAAACGACGAAATTTTTATTATTCGTTTTTTTAATATTGCGTCTATTTGAACGATTTCAACGATCTAAAATGCTTGAAAATGCTTATTTTAGCAAAACAGCACGTTTTGAGCTTTAATCTGCGTTTTAACGCGTAAAAAGCATAAAAACGACGAATTTTTATTATTCGTTTTTATTAATATTGCTTCTATTTGAACGATTTCAACGATCTAAAATGCTTGAAAATGCTTATTTTAGCAAAACAGCACGTTTTGAGTTTAATCTGCGTTTTAACGCGTAAAACAGCATAAAACGACGAATTTTTATTATTCGTTTTTATTAATATTGCGTCTATTTGAACGATTTCAACGATCTAAAATGCTTGAAAATGCTTATTTTAGCAAAACACACGTTTTGAGCTTTAATCTGCGTTTTAACGCGTAAAACAGCATAAAAACGACGAATTTTTTATTATTCGTTTTTATTAATATTGCTTCTATTTGAACGATTTCAACGATCTAAAATGTTGAAAATGCTTATTTTAGCAAAACAGCACGTTTTGAGCTTTATTCTGCGTTTTAACGCGTAAAACAGCATAAAAACGACGAAATTTTTTATTATTCGTTTTTATTATATTGCGTCTATTTGAACGATTTCAACGATCTAAAATGCTTGAAAATGCTTATTTTAGCAAAACAGCACGTTTTGAGCTTTAATCTGCGTTTTAACGCGTAAAACAGCATAAAAACGACGAATTTTTATTATTCGTTTTTATTAATATTGCTTCTATTTGAACGATTTCAACGATCTAAAATGCTTGAAAATGCTTATTTTAGCAAAACAGCACGTTTTGAGCCTTTAATCTGCGTTTTAACGCGTAAAACAGCATAAAACGACGAAATTTTTATTATTCGTTTTTATTAATATTGCGTCTATTTGAACGATTTCAACGATCTAAAATGCTTGAAAATGCTTATTTTAGCAAAACAGCACGTTTTGAGGTTTAATCTGCGTTTTAACGCGTAAAACAGCATAAAACGACGAATTTTTATTATTCGTTTTTTATTAATATTGCTTCTATTTGAACGATTTCAACGATCTAAAATGCTTGAAAATGCTTATTTTAGCAAAACAGCACGTTTTGAGCTTTTAATCTGCGTTTTAACGCGAAAACAGCATAAAACGACGATTTTTTATTATTCGTTTTTGTTAATATTGCTTCTATTTGAACGATTTCAACGATCTAAAATGCTTGAAAATGCTTATTTTAGCAAAACAGCACGTTTTGAGTTTTAATCTGCGTTTTAACGCGTAAAACAGCATAAAAACGACGAATTTTTATTATTCGTTTTTATTAATATTGCGTCTATTTGAACGATTTCAACGATCTAAAATGCTTGAAAATGCTTATTTTAGCAAAACAGCACGTTTTGAGCTTTAATCTGCGTTTTAACGCGTAAAACAGCATAAAACGACGAATTTTTTATTATTCGTTTTTATTAATATTGCTTCTATTTGAACGATTTCAACGATCTAAAATGCTTGAAAATGCTTATTTTAGCAAAACAGCACGTTTTGAGCTTTAATCTGCGTTTTAACGCGTAAAACAGCATAAAACGACGAAATTTTTATTATTCGTTTTTTATTAATATTGCGTCTATTTGAACGATTTCAACGAAAAAAAAATGCTTGAAAATGCTTTTTTTAAAAGCAAACAGACTTTTTTTTAAACTGCGTTTTAATGCGTAAAACAGCATAAAAGCGACAAATTTTTTATTATTCGTTTTTATTAATATTCTTTATTTGAACGATTTCAACGATCTAAAATGCTTGAAAATGCTTATTTTAACAAAACAGCCGTTTTGAGTTTAATCTGCGTTTTAACTTAAAACAGCATAAAACGCGAATTTTTTATTATTCGTTTTAATATTGTTCATTGAACGATTTCAACATTTAAAAATCCCGATAATGCTTTATTTTGAAAAACAGCACGTTTTGATTTTAATCTGCTTTTTAAACGCGTAAACGCATAAAACGACGAATTTTTTATTATTCGTTTTTATTAATATTGCTTCTATTTGAACGATTTCAACGATCTAAAAATGCTTGAAATGTTATTTTAAGCAAAACAGCACGTTTTGAGTTTAATCTGCGTTTTAACGCGTAAAGAGCAGTAAAACGACGAAATTTTATATTCGTTTTTATTAATATTGCGTCTATTTGAACGATTTCAACGATTAAAATGCTTGAAAATGCTTATTTTGCAAAACAGCACGTTTTGAGCTTTATTCCGTTTTAACGCGTTAAACAGCATAAAAACGACGAAATTTTTTTATTATTCGTTTTATTTTATTGGTCTATTTGAACGGATTTCAACGATTAAAATGCTTGAAAATGCTTATTTTGCAAACAGCACGTTTTGAGCTTTAATCTGCGTTTAACGCTTTGTTAAAACGACAAATTTCTATTACGTTTTATTAATATTGCTTCTATTTGAACGATTTCAACGATCTAAAATGCTTGAAAATGTTATTTTAGCAAAAACAGCCGTTTTGAGCTCATCGGTTTTAACGCGTAAAACACATAAAAACGACGAATTTTATTATTCGTTTTTATTAATATGCGTCTTTTGAAACGATTTCAACGATTAAATGCTTGAAAATGATTATTTTAGCAAAAGCGTTTTGAGTTTAATCTGCGTTTTAACGCGTAAAAACTGCATAAAACGACGAATTTTTTTATTATTCGTTTTTATTAATATTGCTTCTATTTGACGATTTAACGATTTTAAAATGCTTGAAAATGCTTTTTTTAGCAAAACAGCACTTTTGAGTTTAATCGCGTTTTCACGCGTAAAACAACATAAAACGCAATTTTTTATTATTCGTTTTTATTAATATTGCTTTTTTTACCGATTTCAACGATCTAAAATGCTTGAAAATGCTTATTTTAGCAAAACAGCACGTTTTGAGCTTTAATCTGCGTTTTAACGCGTATAACGCATAAAACGACGAAATTTTTATTATTCGTTTTTATTAATATTGCGTCTATTTGAACGATGTCAACGATCTAAAATGCTTGAAAATGCTTATTTTAGCAAAACAGAAATTTTTTTGAGTTTTTTAATCTGCGTTTTAACGCGTAAAACAGCAAAAAAAACGACAAAATTTTTTTATTATTCTTTTTTATTAATTTGCGTTATTTGAAGGGTTTCAACGACCAAAATGCTTGAAAATGCTTTTTTTTTGGAAAAACAGCACTTTTTTTGACCCTTTATTCTGCTTTTTAACGCGTAAAACAGCAAAAAAACGACAAAATTTTTTTATTATTCTTTTTTTTATTAATATTTCGTCTTTTTTGAACGTTTTTAACGATCTAAAATGTTGAAAATGCTTATTTTAGAAAAACAGCACTTTTTGGGAGTTTTAATCTGCTTTTTAACGCGTAAAAAAACAAAAAAAATGACGAATTTTTATTTTTCCCGGTTTTATTAATATTGCTTTATTTAAAGGGTTTCAACGACCCCTTGCTTGAAAATGCTTATTTTAGAAAAACAGCACTTTTTGAGCTTTAATCTGCGTTTTAACGCGAAAAAGAGATAAAATTGACGTTTTTTTTTTATTATTCGTTTTTATTAATATTGCTTCTTTTTAAAAACGATTTCAACGACCCTAAAATCCCTTTAAAAAATGCTTTTTTTAAAAGCAAAACCGCACGTTTTTTCCAAATCTGCTTTTTTCGCGAAAAACAGCAAAAAAAACGACAAATTTTTTTTTTATTATTCTTTTTTTTTAAATTTTTAATTGGGGCGTCTATTTGAATGATTTCAACGATCTAAAATGTTTGAAAATGTTTATTTTAGCAAAACAGCACGTTTTGAGTTTTAATCTGCTTTTTTAACGCGTAAAACAGCATAAAACGACAAAAATTTTTATTATTCTTTTTTTTTTAATATTGCTTCTATTTGAACGTTTTAAACGATCAAAAATGTTTGAAAATCTTATTTTAGAAAAAACAGCACGTTTTAGTTTTAATCTGCGTTTTAACGCGAAAAAACAGCATAAAACGACAAAATTTTTTTAATTATTTTTTTTTATTAATTTGCGTCTATTTGAACGTTTAAACGATCAAAAAATGCTTGAAAATGCTTTTTTAACAAAACAGCACGTTTTTTTTAATTCTGCTTTTTAACGCGTAAAAAAACATAAAACGCCCAAAAATTTTTTTATTATTCGTTTTTATTTTTTTGCGTCTATTTGAACGATTTAAACGATCTAAAATGTTTGTGCTTATTTTAGCAAAACAGCACGTCTTGAGCTTTAATCTGCGTTTTAACGCGTAATACAGCATAAAACGACAAATTTTTTTTATTTTTCCCGTTTTTATTAATATTGCTTCTATTTGAACGTTTTCCCAACGTTTTAAAGCTTGAAAATGCTTATTTTAGCAAAACCCCTTTTTTGAGCTTTAATCTGCGTTTTAACGCGTAAAACAGCATAAAACGACAAAATTTTTTATTATTCTTTTTTTATTAATATTCGTCTATTTAAAACGATTTCCACGATCAAAAAAATGCTTAAAAAATGCTTTTTTTTGAAAACAGCACGTTTTAAAGGTTTTAATCTGCGTTTTAACGCGTAAAACAGCATAAAACGGCGAATTTTTTTTATTCTTTTTTTATTAATATTGTTTCATTTAAAACTTTTTCCCAACGATCTAAAATGTTTGAAAATGCTTTTTTTTAGCAAAACAGCACTTTTTTGAGTTTTTATTGGGGTTTAACGCGTAAAACAGCAAAAAAAAGGGCAAATTTTTTTTATTTTCGTTTTTTTTTTTTATTGCGTCTATTTGAACGTTTTCCCCAACGTCTAAAAGGGCGAAAATCCCTTATTTTTAGAAAAAACAGCACTTTTTAGTTTTTAATCTGCGTTTTAAGGGTAAAAAAACAAAAAAACGACGAATTTTTTTATTATTCGTTTTTATTAATTTTTGCTTCTATTTGAACGTTTTTCCAACGTTTCAAAATGCTTGAAAATGCTTATTTTAGCATAACAGCACTTTTTGAGTTTTTTTTAATCTGCGTTTTAACGGGGAAAAAAAAAACAAAAAAAAGGGCAATTTTTTATTATTTTTTTTTTATTAATATTGCTTCTTTTTTGGGAACGTTTTCAACGATCAAAATGCTTGAAAGTTATTTTAGCAAAAAAGTTTTGGGTTTTTAATCTGCGTTTTAACGCGTAAAACGAACAAAAAAGGGACGAATTTTTATTATTTTTTTTTTAAATTAAAAATTGCTTCTATTTGACCGATTTCAAGGGATTAAAATGCTTGAAAATGCTTATTTTAGCAAAACAGCACTTTTTGAGCTTTCATTTTCTTTTTAAACCGCGTAAACAGCAAAAAAACGACGAAATTTTTATTATTCTTTTTTTTATTAATATTGCGTCTATTTGAACGATTTCAACGATCTAAAATGCTTGATAATGCTTATTTTAGAAAAAACAGCACTTTTTGAGGTTTAATCTGCGTTTTAACGCGTAAAAACCCCTTTAAAAACGACGAATTTTTTTTATTCGTTTTTCCTTTCCCCCTTCTATTTGAAGGGTTTAAACGTTTAAAAAATGCTTGAAAATGCTTTTTTTAGCAAAACAGCCGTTTTGAGCTTTAATCTGCGTTTTAACGCGAAAAACGCAAAAAAACGAATTTTTATTTTTTTTTTTTTTTATTTCATTTAACGATTTCAAAAAAAATTAAAAGCATTTTAGAAAAACCGGTTTTTTTATTTTTTAAGCGTAAAACAGCATAAAAACAATTTTTTTATTTTTTTTATTAATATTGATTATTTAAAATTTCAAATTTGAAAGGGTTTTTTAGCAAAAAGCACTTTTTATTTAATCGCTTTAACCAAAAAAAAATAAAAAGGAAATTTTTAATTTTTTATTAATATTTTATTTTAAAAATTTTAACGACTAAAATTTTATGTTTTATAAAACAGCCGTTTGGCTTTTTTTTTAAAAAAATTATTAAATTTTTTATTATTGGTTATTACTTTTATTAAAAAAATTTATTTGAAATGCTTTTGAAGCAAAACGCAAAAGGGTATTTTAACGTTTTTTTACTAAAAATAAAACGATTTAAATTTATTTTTTAAAAGCTTTTTAACGACGTTTAAATAAACAGCGTAAGAAAAAACCGTTTTTTATTTTTCTTTTAAAAAAAAAAAATTTTATTTTATTTAAACGTTTTTACCAACGTTTAAAAAATGCTTAAAAATACGCAAAAAATTTTTTTTTTCTTTTAACGTTCAAAAAAAAAAGGAAAATTTTTAATGGTTTTATTAATTTCTTTTTAAAAAAAATAAAACGAAAAATGTTATTTTGTTAAAAAACGTTTTTTTAATTTTTAAGCTAAAAGGTTAAAAATGAATTTTAAATTCTTTTTTTTTATTTTTTTTTTAAAACCGTAAAACACTAAAACCGGAATTTTTATTTTAAAAAATTTTATTTAAGGGTTTTAACGTAAAAATTTAAAAGTTTATTTTAAAACCGTTTTTATTTATTTCGTTTTTAAAAAAAAAATTTAAAATGCTTAAATATTTTTTTAAAATGTTCTTTTAACATTTAAAACCTAAAACCTAAAAATAAAAAAGACTTTTTTTTTTTTTAACCTAACAAAAAAAATTTTATTAAATTCTTTTTTAAATTAACCTTTTAAACGAAAATTTTAATTTTTTAAAATTTTTTTTAAAGTTTTTAAGTTAATTTTTTTAAAAACGTTTAAACAAAAAACACGTTTTTATTTTTTTTTTAAGCTTTAAAGGTTTTAAAACGAAAAATTTGAAATGTTTTTTTACAAAAGCTTTTTTTTAACGTTAAAAAGCTAAAATTATTTAAAAAATTTTATTATTTTTTTTAAAGCTAAGCAAAACGCAAATTTTTTTAATTTTAACTTTTTATAAGGTTTTTTAAATTTTAAATTTTTTTAAATTTTAAAATTTTCAAAACTTTTAAAATTTTAATTTTAGCAAAACATTTTAAATTTTTTAATTTTTAAAATAAACAAATTTTTTTTTTTAAATTTAAGGTCTAAATTTAAATCATTTAAAAAAATTTTAGCCACTTTTTTAAACGGGTGTAAAACAAAAAAACAAAATTTTTTTTTTTTTTTTTTTTTTTTATTTGAACGATTTCAAATCTAAAATGTTATTTTTTTAGCAAAAAAAGGGGTTTTAATTTTTTTCCGTAAAAGCATAAAACACGAATTTTTTATTTTTTTTTTTTAATTTCTTTTTTGAACGATTTCAACATTAAAATTGAAATTTATTTTAAAAACAGCACGTTTTGAGTTTATTCTGCGTTTTAACGCGTAAAACAGCATAAAACGACAAATTTTTTATTATTCGTTTTATTAATATTGATTCTATTTGAACGATTTCAACGATCTAAAATGCTTGAAAATGCTTATTTAGCAAAACAGCACGTTTTGAGCTTTAATCTGCGTTTTAACGCGTAAAACAGCATAAAACGACGAAATTTTAGTATTCGTTTTTATTAATATTGCGTCTATTTGAACGATTTTAACGATCTAAAATGCTTGAAAATGTTTATTTTAGCAAAACAGCACGTTTTGAGCTTTATTCTGCGTTTTAACGCGTAAAACAGCATAAAAATGACGAATTTTATTATTCGGTTTTATTAATATTGCTTCTATTTAAACGATTTCAACGATTTAAAATGCTTGAAAATGCTTATTTTAGCAAAACAGCACGTTTTGAGTTTAATCTGCGTTTTAACGCGTAAAACAGCATAAAAACGACGAAATTTTTATTATTCGTTTTTATTAATATTGCGTCTATTTGAACGATTTCAACGACCTAAAATGCTTGAAAATGAGTATTTTAGCAAAACAGCACGTTTTGAGCTTTATTCTGCGTTTTAACGCGTAAAACAGCATAAAAACGACGAAATTTTTAGTATTCGTTTTTATTAATATTGCGTCTATTTGAACGATTTTAACGATCTAAAATGCTTGAAAATGTTTATTTTAGCAAAACAGCACGTTTTGAGCTTTATTCTGCGTTTTAACGCGTAAAACAGCATAAAAATGACGAATTTTTATTATTCGGTTTTTATTAATATTGCTTCTATTTAAACGATTTCAACGATCTAAAATGCTTGAAAATGCTTATTTTAGCAAAACAGCACGTTTTGAGCTTTAATCTGCGTTTTAACGCGTAAAAGAGCATAAAAATGACGAATTTTTATTATTCGTTTTTATTAATATTGCTTCTATTTAAACGATTTCAACGATCTAAAATGCTTGAAAATGCTTTATTTTAGCAAAACAGCACGTTTTGAGCTTTAATCTGCGTTTTAACGCGTAAAACAGCATAAAAACGACGAATTTTTATTATTCGTTTTTATTAATATTGCGTCTATTTGAATGATTTCAACGATCTAAAATGCTTGAAAATGCTTATTTTAAGCAAAACAGCACGTTTTGAGCTTTAATCTGCGTTTTAACGCGTAAAACAGCATAAAACGACGAAATTTTTATTATTCGTTTTTTTTTTGAAAATGCTTATTTTAGCAAAACAGCACGTTTTGAGCTTTAATCTGCGTTTTAACGCGTAAAACAGCATAAAAACGACGAAATTTTTATTATTCGTTTTTATTAATATTGCGTCTATTTGAACGATTTCAACGATCTAAAATGCTTGAAAATGCTTATTTTAGCAAAACAGCACGTTTTGAGCTTTAATCTGCGTTTTAACGCGTAAAACAGCAAAAAAACGACGAATTTTTTATTATTCGTTTTTATTAATATTGCTTCTATTTGAACGATTTCAACGATCTAAAATGCTTGAAAATGCTTATTTTAGCAAAACAGCACGTTTTGAGCTTTAATCTGCGTTTTAACGCGTAAAACAGCATAAAACGACGTTTTATTATTCGTTTTTATTTATTGCGTCTATTTGAACGATTTCAACGATCTAAAATGCTTGAAAATGCTTATTTTAGCAAAACAGCACGTTTTGAGCTTTAATCTGCGTTTTAACGCGTAAAACAGCATAAAACGACGAATTTTTATTATTCGTTTTTATTAATATTGCTTCTATTTGAACGATTTCAACGATCTAAAATGCTTGAAAATGCTTATTTTAGCAAAACAGCACGTTTTGAGCTTTATTCTGCGTTTAACGCGTAAAACAGCATAAAACGACGAAATTTTTATTATTCGTTTTTATTTTTATTGCGTCTATTTGAACGATTTCAACGATCTAAAATGCTTGAAAATGCTTATTTTAGCAAAACAGCACGTTTTGAGCTTTAATCTGCGTTTTAACGCGTAAAACAGCATAAAACGACGAATTTTTATTATTCGTTTTTATTAATATTGCTTCTATTTGAACGATTTCAACGATCTAAAATGCTTTGAAAATGCTTATTTTAGCAAAACAGCACGTTTTGAGCTTTAATCTGCGTTTTAACGCGTAAAACAGACATAAAACGACGAAATTTTTATTATTGTTTTATTAATATTGCTGTCTATTTGAACGATTTCAACGATCTAAAATGCTTGAAAATGCTTATTTTAGCAAAACAGCACGTTTTGAGTTTAATCTGCGTTTTAACGCGTAA
>NW_027047917.1:0-12075 GCF_025399875.1 Dalotia coriaria | reverse complement strand
GGCGTTTTTTTAACGCGTAAAAAAACATAAAACGACGAAATTTTTATTATTTTTTTTTTATTAATATTGCGCTATTTGAAGGGTTAAACGATCAAAAATCTTAAAAATTTTTTTTAGCAAAACAGCACGTTTGAGCTTTATTCTGCGTTTTAACACGTAAAACAGCATAAAACGACAATTTTTTTATTATTCGTTTTTATTTTTTTTTGCGTCTATTTGAACGATTTAAACGTCTAAAACGAAAATGCTTATTTTAAAAAAACAGCACGTTTTGGGCAATCTGCGTTTTAACGCGAAAAACACATAAAACGACAATTTTTTTTTTTTTTTTATTAATTTCTTCTATTTGAACGATTTCAACGTCAAAAATGCTTGAAAATGCTTTTTTGAAAACAGCACTTTTGATTTTTTAATCTGCTTTTTCGCGTAAAAAAACATAAAACGCAAATTTTATTTTCTTTTTTTTATTAATATTGTTTTATTTGAACGACAACGATCTAAAATGCTTGAAAATGCTTTTTTTTAGCAAAACAGCACGTTTGGCTTTATTCTGCGTTTAACGCGTAAAACAGCATAAAAACGCGAAATTTTTATTATTTTTTTTATTTTTGCGTCTTTTGAACGATTTCAACGATCTAAAATGCGAAAATGTTATTTTAGAAAAACAGCACGTTTGAGTTTTTAATCAGCGTTTTAACGCGAAAAACACAAAAAAACGCGAAATTTTTATTATTTGTTTTTATTAATTTGCGTCTTTTGAACGATTTAAACGACCCAAAATGCGAAAATGTTTTTTGAAAAACACCCTTTTTGAGCTTTAACCTGCGTTTTAACGCGTAAAACCAAAAAAACGACTTTTTTATTATTCGTTTTTTTTTAAATAGCTTTTAACGATTTCAACGATCTAAAATGCTTGAAAATGCTTATTTTAGCAAAACAGCACTTTTTGAGCTTTAATCTGCTTTTTAACGCGTAAACAGCATAAAACGACAAAATTTTTTATTATTCTTTTTTTATTAATTTGCTTCTATTTGAACGATTTCAACGTCTAAAATGTTGAAAATGCTTATTTTAGCAAAACAGCACGTTTTTGCAATCTGCTTTTTAGCGTAAAACACAAAAAAACGCAATTTTTTTTTATTCGTTTTTATTAATATTGCGTCTATTTAACGTTTAAACGTCTAAAATGCTTGAAAATGCTATTTTAGAAAAACAGCACGTTTGAGCTTTAATCAGCTTTTAAGGGTAAAAAAACATAAAACGACGAAATTTTATTTTTTTTTTATTAATATTGCGTCTATTTAAACTTTCAACGATCTAAAATGTTGAAAATGCTTATTTTAAAAACAGCACGTTTGAGCTTTAATCTGCTTTTTTTAACGCGAAAACACAAAAAAACGGAAGTTTTTATTATTCTTTTTATTAATATTGCGTCTATTTGAACGATTTCAACGTTTATAATCTTAAAAATGCTTTTTTTAGCAAAACAGCCGTTTGAGCTTTATTCGCGTTTTAACGCGAAAAACAGCAAAAAACGACGAAATTTTTTTATTTTTTTCTTTTATTGCGTCTATTCAACGATTTAAACGTCAAAAAGTTAAAACATGTTAAAAACCCCACCCGTTTGAGCTTTAATCTGCGTTTTAATGCGAAAAACAGCATAAAACGCAATTTTTTTTTTTGTTTTATTAATATTGCGTTTTTTGAACGTTTCAACGATAAAAAATGCGAAAATGCTTTTTTTAGAAAAACAGCCGTTTTGAGCTTTAATCTGCTTTTTAACGCGAAAAAACAGCATAAAACGACAAATTTTTTTTTATTCTTTTTTTTATTAATATTGCGTCTATTTGAACGATTTCAATGATCTAAAATGCTTGAAAATGCTTATTTTGCAAAACAGCACGTTTTGAGCTTTATTCTGCGTTTTAACGCGTAAACAGCATAAAATCGACGAAATTTTTATTATTCGTTTTTTTTTTATTGGGTCTATTTGAACGATTTCAACGATCTAAAAAGCGAAAATGCTTATTTTAGAAAAAACAGCACGTTTTGAGCTTTAATCTGCGTTTTAACGCGAAAAACAGCAAAAAAACGACAAATTTTTTATTATTCGTTTTTATTAATATTGCTTCTATTTGAACAATTCAACGATTTAAAATGCTTGAAAATGCTTATTTTAGCAAAACAGCACGATTTGAGCTTTAATCTGCGTTTTAACGCGTAAAACAGCATAAAAACGACAAAATTTTTGTTATTCGTTTTTATTAATATTGCGTCTATTTGAACGATTTCAACGATCTAAAATGCTTGAAAATGCTTATTTTAGAAAAACAGCACGTTTTGAGTTTTTATTCTGCGTTTTAACGCGTAAAACAGCAAAAAAACGACGAAATTTTTATTATTCGTTTTTATTTTTATTGCGTCTATTTGAACGATTTCACGATCTAAAATGCTTGAAAATGCTTATTTTAGCAAAACAGCACGTTTTGAGCTTTAATCTGCGTTTTAACGCGTAAAACAACAAAAAAACGACGAATTTTTATTATTCGTTTTTAAAATTATTGCTTCTATTTGAACGATTTCAACGATCTAAAATGCTTGAAAATGCTTATTTTAGCAAAACAGCACGTTTTGAGCTTTAATCTGCATTTTAACGCGAAAAACAGCATAAAACGACGAAATTTTTATTATTCTTTTTTTATTAATATTGCGTCTATTTGAACGATTTCAACGATCTAAAATGCTTTAAAATGCTTATTTTAGCAAAACAGCACGTTTTGAGCTTTAATCTGCGTTTTAACGCGTAAAACAACATAAAACGGCGAATTTTTATTATTCGTTTTTTTTAAATATTGCTTCTATTTGAACATTTCAACGATCTAAAATTTTTTGAAAATGCTTATTTTAACAAAACACCCGTTTTGAGCTTTAATCTGCGTTTAACTCGTAAAACAGCATAAAACGACGAATTTTATTATTCGTTTTTATTAATATTGATTCTATTTGAACGATTTCAACGATCTAAAATGCTTGAAAATGCTTATTTTAGCAAAACAGCACGTTTTGAGTTTTTAATCTGCGTTTTAACGCGTAAAACACCATAAAAACGAGGGAATTTTTATTATTCGTTTTTATTAATATTGCGTCTTTTTTGAACGATTTCAACGATCTAAAATGCTTGAAAATGCTTATTTTAGCAAAACAGCACGTTTTGAGCTTTAATCAGCGTTTTAACGCGAAAAACACATAAAACGACGAAATTTTTATTATTTGTTTTATTAATATTGCGTCTATTTGAACGATTTCAACGATCTAAAATGCTTGAAAATGCTTATTTTAGCAAAACAGCACGTTTTGAGCTTTAATCTGCGTTTTAACGCGTAAAAAAACAAAAAAACGACAAATTTTTTTATTATTCGTTTTTTATTAATATTGCTTTTATTTGAACGATTTCAACAACCCAAAATGCTTGAAAATGCTTATTTTAGCAAAACAGCACGATTTGAGTTTTTAATCTGCGTTTTAACGCGTAAAACAACATAAAACGACGAAATTTTTATTATTCGTTTTATTAATATTGCGTCTATTTGAACGATTTCAACGATCTAAAATGCTTGAAAATGCTTATTTTAGCAAAACAGCACGTTTTGAGCTTTATTCTGCGTTTTAACGCGTAAAACAGCATAAAAACGACGAAATTTTATTATTCGTTTTTTTTTTTTATTGCGTCTATTTGAACGATTTCGACGATCTAAAATGCTTGAAAATGCTTATTTTAGCAAAACAGCACGTTTTGAGCTTTAATCTGCCTTTAACGCGTAAAACAGCATAAAAACGACGAATTTTTATTATTCGTTTTTATTAATATTGCTTCTATTTGAACGATTTCAACGATCTAAAATGTTTGAAAATGCTTATTTTAGCAAAACAGCACGTTTGAGCTTTAATCTACGTTTTAACGCGTAAAGAGCAAAAAAATGACGATTTTTTATTATTCGTTTTTTATTAATTTGCTTCTATTTAAACGATTTCAACGATCTAAAATGCTTGAAAATGCTTATTTTAGCAAAACAGCACGTTTTGAGCTTTTAATCTGCGTTTTAACCCGTAAAACAGCATAAAAACGACGAAATTTTATTATTCGTTTTTATTAATATTGCTTCTTTTTAAAAACGATTTCAACGATCTAAAATGCTTGAAAATGCTTATTTTAGCAAAACAGCACGTTTTGAGCTTTAATCTGCGTTTTAACGCGTAAAACAGCATAAACGACGAATTTTTATTATTCGTTTTTATTAATATTGCGTCTATTTGAACGATTTCAACGATCTAAAATGCTTGAAAATGTTATTTAAGCAAAACAGCACGTTTTGAGTTTTTATTCTGCTTTTTTAACGCGTAAAACAGCAAAAAAACGACGAAATTTTTATTATTCGTTTTTATTTTTTATTGCGTCTATTTGAACGATTTCAACGATCTAAAATGCTTGAAAATGCTTATTTTAGCAAAACAGCACTTTTTGAGCTTTATTCTGCGTTTTAACGCGTAAAACAGCATAAAACGACGAAATTTTTATTATTCGTTTTTATTTTTATTGCGTCTATTTGAACGATTTCAACGATCTAAAATGCTTGAAATGCTTATTTTAGCAAAACAGCACTTTTGGGAGTTTTTAATCTGCGTTTTAACGCGAAAAACAGCATAAAACGACGAATTTTTTATTATTCGTTTTTATTAATATTGCTTCATTTGAACGATTTCAACGATCTAAAATGCTTGAAAATGTTTATTTTAGCAAAACAGCACTTTTTTTTTTTTTTTTTTTTAGAGGTGTGTAAATCTGCTTAACAGACGGCGGGCCCGGATCAGTGACCAGCTGTGGGGTTTAGGCCTCGCAGAAGGCGACGTACCCGCCCCACTAAAAACACACCTCGGAGAGTTTGCCCCGATGGGGCGAACCCAAAGCCAGAAACCGAAATGCTCCTGGTATTGCCCCCGGGGGAGCGTCTTAAAAACGATTTCTCAGACAGTATGGAGTGACGGGTGCTGTGCGAAAGGGGCGCACAGTGGGGGTAGAAGAGTACAGAAATACAGATACGTGGTGACTTACATGTTGCAGTGCTGCTTAATTTGGAAAAATTAAACAGCACGGAGGGCTTGAAATTTCGTATGATTTAGGCCGCTGCTCAGCTAGTTGTGCGATGGTGGGGTTCGGGTGATGCAGCAGGGTGTTGTGCAGATTCTCAGCCAGGGAAGCCGCGAATCTGAAAAGACCCGGGCAGCCCGGTCTCGTAAAAGAACCTGCGTGTTGCGAATGCACCAATGAAAGCCCAGGCTACGTCCGGAGCAGGCGCATGAAGGTACCCTCAGGCTGGCCATGCGGTGTGGGTTCAGCTAAGCCCCAGATGGAAATGCCGTAGTCATTACACTGCGAACAAAAGCAGTGAAAATCCGCAACTAGTAACGCTGCTCAGCTGGGAACAGTTGAACATCGGAATAAGCTGCGCGAAGCGGCACGGGCTTTCTGCTTGGCGTACTTGATGTGCCGGAGCCAGGACAGCCGTCGGTCGGGAATACCCCGAGGTATTTGACGCATGGGCTCCAGGGAATGTGCTTCTGGTTGACGATTAAGCGCGGCGTGCGGTAGCTGACCTGCGGGAAAAGAAAATTGCTTCGGACTTACCTCGTTGATGCGGAGGCCCCACTGTGAGTACCAGTTCAGCAGGCGGAAGATGCCTCTGGATTGGCTGCGCACAGTTTCCCGGCGTGGGCTAGAAGAAATGGGGCGATGTCGTCGGCGTAGAGTGCGGTCTGGACTTTGGCTCTGGTGGAATGTCCGCGCAGTACACGTTGAAAAGGACGGCAAAGTTTCGACCCCTGAGGGACACCGGCCTGATCGACTTTTAAAGTAGGGGTTCCTTCCCAACGCGTACGCGCAGGCGACGGTTGCTGAGAAAAGATTGAACACAGGCAATTAAAAAATTTCCCGGAAAATTCAGTTGATGAAGCTTGGGCGAGACCCTCGTGCCATACTCGGTCGAACCCCTGCCGGACGTCGAGCGGTAGCATGGCAGTGTGATGGCGGCGGTTGATTTTTCGGCGACATACTCGGTGACCCCGGAGCAGCTGGTGAAGGGTCTGCTCCTTTCTGAAGCCACACTGGTCGTGCTGGATGATGTTGTGCGCATCGATGTGGTCTTGGAGTCTTCTGAGGATGACACCCTCCGCCAGTTTGGAAATTGCCGACAGCAGGCTGACCCGGGCGAAAGCTGCCCGGGTTGTGTGGGCGGTTTACCATGTTTCGGGATGCAAAATGACTGGCCTCTTTCCACGCGTCGGGGAAGTAGCCGAGTCGCAGCATTCCGTTGACGATTTGCAGATGTAACCGGTGTCTCGTTGGCAAAAGTTTCAGCAACTTGTTGCTGAACCGTCCATGCCGGGCGCTTTCGGATCTTGGTGCCCGGATTAGGCTCAAAATCTCGTCGGGCGAGGTGAACTGCGGGGCGAGCCGAGGGAAGCGGAAGTTCTGCACAGATTGTTTCACTATGCGGTGAAGTTCTCTGTGCTTTGCTTTCGTTGGGCTGGCACTGAGGGGGGTGCAGCGATTCCGCAAAACCGGCCTTTTCCGCGTCCGTGTGGAACCTTCGGTCACCGACGCGTAGCGGGGGCAGTTGGGGCCCCCCAGCGGAATTTCCGGGTTATTCGGAACGCTGCTCTGGGATTTTCTTCCGCCTCGGCACAGAACGCCTCTTTACGTTGGCTCAGCAGTTCAACAATCCGGCTCTTTATGGCTTTGCAGAGGGTGTTGAGCGGGTGCGCAGTCCGCGATGCCGCGTGCGATCCATCGCTTCCTGAGCCGATTTCGGCGACGTATAAGGTCTACTACATCGTCAGGAGACTGATATGGCCGGGCCGGATTGTTCGGATCTTGGTTGCCCTGGTGACGATTTCGTTGAGCTCGGTGGTGAGACTGGCAATTGCGGAATCGATGTCGACCTTGGTGGTGATTGGGGCACACAGGGGAGGATTTCCCCTAGATACTGGGCCAGCGTCCCGTCTACGGTCGACTTCGCGCCGGAAGTGCCTGGCCCCCTGCTAATCTCCCCTAACAACTGGCAGGTGGTCGGACCCAAAGTCGGACAGTACGGTGACGGAGTGTACATTGACTCTGGCGGTGATGAACATGTCGAGTATGTCGGGCCGGTACCGAGGGTTGGCGGGGTAGTGCGTAGGAATGTCCCGGGGCATAAACCGCGATGTTGTGTTGGACGGTCGCTCTGCGAAGACGGCGACCGTTCTTGTTACTCCCCACGCAGTTCCACGCCCCGTCTTTGGCATTGAAATCGCCGGCGACGATGACGGGACGCGATTTGGCTGGTTGAAGACTTCCCAAATCTTGTGGCCTAGGCTTTGCCTTGGCGGGCAATACGCCGCAAAACCTGGGCGGGGTGTCGGTGAGCCTGATGCCAATGGACTCGACGTTGCCGGTGTCGGGCCCAACTTGGGAAGGGAAGTTTATGCTTCTGCGGATGCCACAGCTACCCCGCCGGCACAGTGTGCACTGGGTCTGTCGCGACGGACTACAACGTAGTTTTTCAGGTGGAACGAATGGTAGGCCGATAAATGTTCTCGGTGATGCACGCAACGTCAAAGTTGTGGCTCTCTAGGAATATTTCTAGCTCTGGGATGTGCAGGCGGACGCCATTCGCATTCCATGTGACGATGCGTAGATCCTAGCCATGGTTTTTTGGGGGATGAGGGCGAAACGAAGTGGAGTAGTGGCCGAAGCCGAAGAATGGGCGCCTTACTGCGTTGGAGCTGGCGGCGCAGGATTGGAGTTTGTCTGGCGCGGAAGGCTGGCATTGATTGAAGCGGCTGCTTGCGGGAGCATGTTCGCAAAAAACGGGCATCATCCCTGCCCTCGCTTGGAGCAGCGAGTCCTGGATGCTGGCTGCGATTGGGCGGCGGGCGCGCTGTCGCTACACCCTAGGACAGCGTGGGGACGCTGTGGGCCTGGGCAAGCGGGGTGGTCAGCGATGCTGGTGCCGGTGGCGGCAGCGCCGACGCCGTTGCGAGCAACGGGCCGGAGCGGGAAACGGCTGGCGTCGTGCTGGAATGCACCCGGGATTTCCGTTGGTGGCGGAGGCGGCTGCGTGCTGGGCACGAGCAGGGCAATTGTGGACGAACGCCGGGTGCGCTCCGCCACAATTTGCGCATTCTGCGCGGTCCTCCTTGTGTGCGCATTCGTCGGTGTGATGCGCACCAGCGCAAAAACCCCAGACGAACGGGCGAGCACAGAAGCGGGCCGAGTGTCCAGGCTTCTGGCATCGCCCGCAGAGCAGCCGTGGGGGTCGGGCGTTTGTGCTCGAATTTGCACCTTAGCCCGGATCCTCTCCACCGTGAAGATGCTTTTTCGCTGTTGGGTGATCGCGCGATGGAGATGTTGGTCTCGCTGCGATCGTTGCCGTCATTGGAACGCAGGCGGCGGAAGTACACCACCTCGTACCCCATTGCAGCGAGGGTCCGCTTTGATTTCTTTCTCCGGCAGTTCGGGGCCAATGCCGAGAACGGTCGGATGGGCCGTTCATGCTCCAGCATGGTGGTGACGATGTCGAAGCCTTGCTCAGCGAGCTGCTTCGTGACCCCCTGAAGTCCTTGACTGTCTTCAGGTTGAACCATATGCCTGCCCGGCCGGGCGGGCGGTGCTGAACCCTGATCTTATTTATCTCCGGGGACGTAAGTACCTGGAGGTATTCTCTTGTCCGCAGCAGGAATGCCGGGACGTCGGGTCACGGCTGACACGTGGTGGGCGTGGGCGCAGGCGGAGTCGTCCAGTTCGGGCAGGGGCGTCGGTGGTGGAGGCGGCAGCAGCAGTGGCGGCGCTTTTTTTGGCCTATCCGCCTTTTGCGGTCGCGCTTAACCGCATGTGCTGGCAGCACAAACTCGCCCTCGTCGTCGGTGGAGGCGGTCTGGGTGGTCGGGGCGGGACAGGCACCTGGACGGCCGGCGTGGGCACCTGGACTGCCGGTGTGGCACCTGGACTGCCGGCCTGGGCACCTGGACTGCCGGGGCGTCGACGATGACGTCCACTGCCGGTTGGTGGAGGCAGCGGACCGAACGGCAGCCAGGCGCAGTCTTCTTCGATTGGCCCCCTTTTTTTTTTCTGACGGCGGTGGAGGCGGCGGCATGGTGCCGGGCGCCGGGGCGGCAATAGCTCCAGCTTTGCGTTAAGGCGGCTAATCTCAGCGATAAGCTGAGATATCTGTGCCTCCCGTCGCTCGCACCGCTGTTCGAGACGCTCGATGATCGTGTCCCGATCATCGCGAGCGAGGCGGCGGCTGGGGCGGTTGTGCGGATCCCCACAAAAAGCACCGGCCTCGCTTCCCTTGTCGACTGGTCGGTGGGCATCTTCTCCGTAGTGGTCGTCGTCTCCGCCGTGGGCGTCGTCTCCGTAGTGGGCGTCGTCTCCGTAGTGGGCGTCGTCTCCGTAGTGGGCGTCGTCTCCGTAGTGGGCGTCGTCTCCGTCGTGGGCGCCGTCTCCGTCGTGGCGTCGTCTCCGTCGTGGGCGTCGTCGCCGTGGGTGTCGTCGTGGGCGTCGTCTTCACGGCTGGGACCGAGTCGTCGTGGAGGGAAACGCGACGAACTCGCTTTTCCCCTTTTCGGCGGCGGAACAAGATCTACCCTTGAGGTAGATCTTGACCTTCGACTGGGTCGCTGATGATGCTGTCGTGGTGGAGGTCGGAAAGGGCGGCGTCCGTGTCGCCGTCCATGCAAGCCGTCGGGAAGCTGGCTTCGTAGCTGGTTTCGTTGGTGTTTAATTTTCTATAACGTGTCTTTTTCTATAACGGTATCTTTTTCTATAATATTTGCGAACTCTCAGTCGCTCGACCTGGTGATAGCGTTCGAGCTCAGAGAGTCGACTGTTCGTCCGAGTCCCGGGTCCCGAATCCAGCACGTTTTTAGCTTTAATCTGCGTTTTAACGCGTAAAACAGCATAAAAACGACGAATTTTATTATTCGTTTTTATTAATATTGCTTCTATTTGAACGATTTCAACGATCTAAAATGCTTGAAAATGCTTATTTTAGCAAAAAAAGCACGTTTTGAGCTTTAATCTGCGTTTTAACGCGTAAAACACATAAAACGACGAAATTTTATTATTCGTTTTTATTAATATTGCGTCTATTTGAACGATTTCAACGATCTAAAATGCTTGAAAATGCTTATTTTAGCAAAACAGCACGTTTTGAGCTTTAATCTGCGTTTTAACGCATAAAGCAACATAAAACGACAATTTTTATTATTCGTTTTTTATTAATATTGCTTCTATTTGAACGATTTCAACGATCTAAAATGTTTGAAAATGCTTATTTTAACAAAACAGCACGTTTTGAGCTTTAATCTGCGTTTTAACTCGTAAAACAGCATAAAAACGACGAATTTTATTATTCGTTTTTATTAAAATTTTATTCTATTTGAACGATTTCAACGATCAAAATGCTTGAAAATGCTTATTTTAGCAAAACAGCACGTTTTGAGCTATAATCTGCGTTTTAACGCGTAAACAGCATAAAACGACGAATTTTTATTATTCGTTTTTATAAATATTGCGTCTATTCGAACGATTTCAACGATCTAAAATGCTTGAAAATGCTTATTTTTAGCAAAACAGCACGTTTTGAGCTTTATTCTGCGTTTAACGCGTAAACAACTAAAAACGACAAAATTTTTATTATTCGTTTTTTATTTTTTTTTGCGTCTATTTGAACGATTTCAACGATCTAAAATGCTTGAAAATGCTTATTTTATCAAAACAGCACGTTTTGAGCTTTTAATCTGCGTTTTAACGCGTAAAACAGCATAAAACGACGAATTTTTTATTATTCGTTTTTATTAATATTGCTTCTATTTGAACGATTGCAACGATCTAAAATGCTTGAAAATGCTTATTTTAGCAAACAGCACGTTTTGAGCTTTAATCTGCGTTTTAACGCGTAAAAAAGCCATAAAACGACGAATTTTTTATTATTCGTTTTTATTAATATTGCTTCTATTTGAACGATTTCAACGATCTAAAATGCTTGAAAATGCTTATTTTAACAAAACAGCACGTTTTGAGCTTTAATCCCCGTTTTAACGCGTAAAACACATAAAACGACAATTTTTTTATTATTCGTTTTTATTAATATTGCTTCTATTTGAACGATTTCAACGATCTAAAATGCTTGAAAATCTTATTTTAGCAAAACAGTACTTTTTGAGCTTTAATCTGCTTTTTTAACGCGAAAAACAGCATAAAAATGACGAATTTTTTATTATTCGTTTTTATTAATATTGCTTCTATTTAAACGATTTCAACGATCTAAAACGCTTAAAAATGCTGATTTTAGCAAAACAGCACGTTTTTGTGCTTTAATCTGCGTTTTAACGCGAAAAACAACAAAAAAACGCGAATTTTTATTATTCTTTTTTTTATTAATATTGCTTCTATTTGAAGGGTTTCAACGATCTAAAATGCTTGAAAATGCTTATTTTAGCAAAACAGCACTTTTGAGCTTTAATCTGCGTTTTAACGCGTAAAACCATAAAACGACGAATTTTTTTTATTCGTTTTTTTTAAATATTCTTCTATTTGAACGTTTCAACGATCTAAAATGCTTGAAAATGATTATTTTAGCAAAACAGCACTTTTTAAAGGCTTTAATCTGCGTTTTAACGCGTAAACAGCATAAAAACGACGAAGTTTTTATTATTCTTTTTTATTAATATTGCGTCTATTTGAACGATTTCAACGATCTAAAATGCTTAAAATGCTTATTTTAGCAAAACAGCACGTTTTGAGCTTTAATCTGCGTTTTAACGCGTAAAACACATAAAACGACGAATTTTATTATTCGTTTTTATTAATATTGCGTCTATTTGAACGATTTCAACGATCTAAAATGCTTGAAAATGCTTATTTTAGCAAAACAGCACGTATTGAGCTTTAATCTGCGTTTTAACGCGTAAAACAGCAAAAAAACGACGAATTTTTTTATTCTTTTTTATTAATATTGCTTCTATTTGAACGATTTC
>NW_027047916.1:0-12076 GCF_025399875.1 Dalotia coriaria | reverse complement strand
AGCAAAAAAAAAACGACAATTTTTTATTATTCTTTTTTATTAATATGGCTTCTTTTTGAACGATTTCAACGATCTAAAATGCTTGAAAATGCTTTTTTTAGCAAAACAGCATTTTTGATTTTTAATCTGCTTTTAACGCGTAAAAAAAACATAAAAACGACAATTTTATTATTCGTTTTTTTTAAATTTCTTCATTTGAACGATTCAACGATTAAAATGCTTGAAAATGCTTATTTTAGCAAAAAAAGCAACGTTTTGAGTTTTTAATCTGCGTTTTAACGCGTAAAAAAACATAAAACGACGAATTTTTATTATTCGTTTTTATTAATATTGTGTCTATTTGAACGATTTCAACGATCTAAAATGCTTGAAAATGCTTATTTTAGCAAAACAGCACGTTTTGAGCTTAATCTGCGTTTTAACGCGTAAAACAGCAAAAAAACGACGAATTTTTTATTATCCGTTTTTATTAATATTGCTTCTATTTGAACGATTTCAACGATCTAAAATGCTTGAAAATGCTTATTCAGCAAACAGCACGTTTTGAGCTTTAACGCGTTTTAACGCGTAAAACAGCAAAAACGAAATTTTTATTATTCGTTTTTATTAATATTGCTTCTATTTGAACGATTTCAAAATCTAAAATGCTTGAAAAGCTTTTATTTTGAAAACAGCACGTTTTGAGCTTTATTCTGCGTTTAACGCGTAAACACATAAAATACAAATTTTTATTATTCGTTTTTATTAATATTGGTCTATTTTGACATTTCAACGATCTAAAATGCTTGAAAATGCTTATTTTAGCAAAACAGCACGTTTTGAGCTTTAATCTGCTTTTTAACGCGTAAAACAGCATAAAACGACGAATTTTTATTATTCGTTTTTATTAATATTACGTCTATTTGAACGATTTCAACGATCTAAAATGTTTGAAAAGCTTATTTTAGCAAAACAGCACGTTTTGAGTTTTTAATCTGCGTTTTAACGCGTAAAACAGCATAAAACGACGAATTTTTTATTATTCGTTTTATTAATATTGCTTCTATTTGAACGATTTCAACGATCTAAAATGCTGGAAAATGCTTATTTTAGCAAAACGGCACGTTTTGAGTTTTTATTCTGCGTTTTAACGCGTAAAACAGCATAAAAGTCGACGAAATTTTTTTATTCGTTTTTTTTAAATTTATTGCGTCTATAAACGATTTCAACGATCTAAAATGCTTGAAAATGCTTATTTTAGCAAAACAGTACGTTTTGATTTTTTAATCTGCGTTTTAACGCGTAAAACAAGCATAAAAATGACGAATTTTTTATTATTCGTTTTTTAATAATATTCTTCTATTTAAACGATTTCAACGATTAAAATGCTTGAAAATGCTTTTTTTAGCAAAAACACCACGTTTGAGCTTTAATCTTGCGTTTTAACGCGTAAAACAGCATAAAAACGACGAAATTTTTATTATTGTTTTTATTAATATTGCTTCTATTTGAACGATTTCAACGATCTAAATGCTTGAAATGCTTATTTTGCAAAAACAGCACTTTTTTGAGCTTTTAATCTGCGTTTTAACGCGTAAAACAGCATAAAACGACGAATTTTTTATTTTTCTTTTTTTATTAATATCCTATTTGAACGATTTAACGATTCGCTTTAAAAAGCTTTTAGCAAAACAGTAGTTTTGAGTTTTTAATCTGCGTTTTAACGCGTAAAACAGCATAAAATGACGAATTTTATTATTCGTTTTTTAATAATATTGCTTTATTAAAACGATTTCAACGATCTAAAATGCTTGAAAATGCTTATTTTAGCAAAACAGCACGTTTTGATTTTTAATCTGCGTTTTAATGCTAAAACAGCATAAAAACGACGAATTTTTATTATTCGTTTTTAAATATTGTTTCTTTTTTGAACCATTTCAACGATCTAAAATGCTTGAAAATGCTTTTTAGCAAAACAGCACGGTTTAAAAGCTTTAATCTGCGTTTTAACGCGTAAAAGCATAAAAACGACAAATTTTTTTTCGTTTTTATTAATATGGTCTTATTTAACGATTTCAACGTTCTAAAATGCTTGAAAATGCTTTTTTGAAAACAGCATTTTTGAGCTTCATTTGCGTTTTAACGCGTAAAACAGCATAAAACGACGAATTTTTATTATTCGTTTTTATTTTTAGGCGTCTATTTGAACGATTTCAACATCTAAATGCTTGAAAATGTTTTTTTAGCAAACAAAACGTTTTGATTTTTAACCGTTTTAAGGAAAAACAGCATAAAACGGAAATTTTTTATTATTCGTTTTTTTTTTTCTTTTGAACGATTTCAACGATTAAAATTTGAAAATGCTTTTTTAAAAACAGCACTTTTTGGGTTTTTTAAATTTGTTTTCCGAAAAAAAAAAAAACAATTTTTTTATTATTCGTTTTTTTTAAAATTTTTTTTTTGAACGATTTAAACTTAAAACTTGAAAATCTTTTTTTAGCAAAACACCCTTTTTGAGTTTTATTCCTTTTTAAGGGTAAAAAAAAAAAATAAAATTTTAAAATTTTTTTTTTTATTTAGCTTTTGCAAAAAAAATTTTAAAAAATTTTATTTTAGCAAAACGCGTTTTATTTTTTTAACCTTTTAATAAAAAAAAAAAAACGTTTTTATTATTCTTTTTTATTGCCATTTAAATTTCAAAACTTTTTTTTTTTTAAAAAAAACGGGAAACGCTTTTTTAAGGCGTAAAAAAAAAAAGCTTTTTAAAATTCTTTTTATTAATTGCTTTTTTGAAAAACCACGTTAAAAAACTTAAATCTTTTTTAGCAAAACGCAGGATTTTTAATTCGTTTTAAAAAACCATAAAACAAAATTTAAATTTTTTTTTAAATTCTTTTTTAACGATTTAAGTTAAAAGCTTAAAAGCAAGCAAAAAACACGTTTATTTTTTTTTTAACCTTTAAAAAAAAAAAAAATTTTTTAATTTTTCTTTTTTAAAACCTTTTAAACTTTCCGTTAACTTAAAACAATAAAACGGGGTTTTTTGGCTTTTTAACGCTTTAAAAAAAAAAAAAAATTTTTTAATTTTTCTTTTAAATTTGCTTCAAAAAATTTTGACTTGGCGAAAAGTTTTTTTTAAAAACCCTTTTATTTTTTCCGTTTTAACGTAAAAAAATTTTAAAAACAAAAATTTAATTTTTCTTTTAAAAAAACCCTTTTTTTTTTAACGCTAAAAGAAAAAAAATGCTTATTTTAGCAAAACAGCTCGTTTTGAGTTTTAATCTGCGTTTTTTACGCATAAAACAGCATAAAAACGACGAATCTTTATTATTCGTTTTTTATTAATATTGCGTCTATTTGTGATTTCCAACGATCTAAAAATGCTTGAAAATTTATTTTAGCAAAACAGCATCGTTTTGAGCTTTAATCAGCGTTTAACGCGTAAAACAGCATAAAACGACGAAATTTTATTATTCGTTTTTATTAATATTACTTTATTTGAACGATTTCAACGATCTAAAATGTTTGAAAATGCTATTTTAGCAAACAGCATCGTTTGAGTTTTAATCTGCGTTTTAACGCGTAAACAGCATAAAACCACGAATTTTATTATTCGTTTTATTAATATTGCGTCTATTTGAACGATTTCAAACGATCTAAAATGCTTGAAAATGCTTTATTTTGCTAAAATGTTAATGTTTTGAGTTTTAATCAGCGTTTTAACGCGTAAAACAGCATAAAAAAACGACGAAATTCTTTTATTATTCGCTCTTTATTAATATTGCGTCTATTTGGAATCCTGTGATTTCCCAACGATCTAAAAATGCTTGAAAATGTTTATTTTAGCAAAACAGCAATGCCGTTTCGGGCAGCGTTTTAACGCGTAAAACAAAGCATAAAAACGACGAATTTTTTTTATTATTCGTTTTTATAAATATTGCTTCTATTTGAACGATTTCAACGATCTAAAATGCTTGAAAATGCTTATTTTAGCAAACAGCACGTTTTGAGCTTTAATCTGCGTTTTAACGCAAAACAGCATAAAAACGACGAATTTTTTATTATTCGTTTTTATTAATATTGCGTCTATTTGAACGATTTCAACGATCTAAAATGCTTGAAAATGATTATTTTAGCAAAAACAGCACGTTTTGCGCTTTAATCTGCGTTTTAACGCAAAAAACACATAAAACGACGAATTTTTTATTATCGTTTTATTAATATTGTTTTATTTGAACGATTTCAACGATCTAAAATGCTTGAAAATGCTTATTTTAGCAAAACAGCACGTTTGTGCTTTATTTTGCGTTTTAACGCGTAAACAGCATAAAAAACGACAAAATTGTTATTATTCGTTTCTTATTAATATTGCTTTATTTGAACGATTTCAACGATCTAAAATGCTTGAAAATGCTTATTTCAGCAAAACAGCTCGTTTTGAGCTTAATTCGCGTTTTACGCATAAAACAGCATAAAACGACGAATTTTTATTATTCGTTTTTTATTAATATTGCGTCTATTTGAACGATTTCAACGATCTAAAATGTTGAAAAATGCTTATTTTAGCAAAACAGTTAATGTTTTGAGTTTTAATCAGCGTTTTAACGCGTAAAACAGCATAAAACGACGAAATTTTATTATTCGTTTTTTATTAATATTGCGTCTATTTGAAACGATTTCAACGATCTAAAAATGCTTGAAAATGCTTATTTTGGCAAAACAGCACGTTTTGAGTTTTAATCTGCGTTTTAACGCGTAAACAGCAGCTAAAAACGAAGAATTTTTATTATTCGTTTTTATTAATATTGATTCTATTTGAACGATTTCCAACGATCTAAAATGCTTGAAAATGTTTATTTTGTGCTAAAAGCAGCACGATTTGAGCTTTTAATCTGCGTTTTAACGTTGCAAAACAGCATAAAAACGACGAAATTTTTATTATTCGTTTTGCCAATATTGCGTCTATTTGAACGATTTCAACGATCTAAAATGCTTTGGAAAATGCTTATTTTAAAGCAAAACAGCATCGTTTTGAGCTTTATTCTGCGTTTTAACGCGTAAAACAGCATAAAACGTGACAAAATTTTATTATTCGTTTTTTATTTTATTGCGTCTATTTGAACGATTTCAACGATCTAAATGCTTGAAAATGCTTTATTTCAGCAAACAGCACGTTTTGAGCTTTAATATGTATTTTAACGCGTAAAACAGCATAAAACGACGAATTTTTATTATTCGCTTTTTATTAATATTGCGTCTATTTGAACGTGATTTCAACGATCTAAATGCTTGAAAAATGCTTATTTAGCAAAACAGCTCGTTTTGAGTTTTAATCTGCGTTTTAACGCGTAAACAGCATAAAAACGACGAATTTTATTATTCAATTTTTATTAATATTGTTTTATTTGAACGATTTCAACGATCTAAAATGCTTGAAAATGCTTATTTCAGCAAAACAGCACGTTTTGAGTCTATTCTGCGTTTTAACGCGTAAACAGCATAAAACGACGAAATTTTATTATTCGTTTTTACATTATGTCTATTTGAACGATTTCAAATGATCTAAAAATGCTTGAAAATGCTTATTTTAGCAAAACAGCACGTTTTGAGCTTTAATCTGCGTTTTAACGGCAAAAACAGCATAAAATGACGAATATTTATTATTCGTTTTTATTAATATTGCTTCTATTTAAAAACGATTTCAACGATCTAAAAAAATGCTTGAAAATGCTTATTTTAGCAAACAGCACGTTTTGAGCTTAAATCTGCGTTTTAACGCGCAAACAGCATAAAACGACGAAATTTTTATTATTCGTTTTTATTAACATTGCTTCCTATTTGAACGATTTCAACGTGATCTAAAATGCTTGAAAATGCTTATTTTAGCAAAAATGTTAATGTTTGAGCTTTTAATTCGCGTTTAACGCGTAAAACAGCATAAAAACGACGAATTTTTATTTGTTTTTATTAATATTGCGTCTATTTGAACAATTTCAACGATCTAAAATGCTTGAAAATGCTTTTATTTTAGCAAAACAGCACGTTTTGAGCTTTATTCTGCGACAACGCAAAACAGCATAAAACCGACGAAATTTTTATTATTCGTTTTTATTTTTTATTGCGTCTATTTGAACGATTTCAACGATCTAAAATGCTTGAAAATGCTTATTTTAGCAAAAACAGCACGTTTTGACCTTAATCTGCGTTTTAACGCGTAAAACAGCATAAAACGACGATTTTTTATTATTCGTTTTTATTAATATTGCTTCTATTTGAACGATTTCAACGATTCAAAATGTTTGAAATGCTTATTTTAGCAAAACAGCACGATTTGAGCTTTAATCTGCGTTTTAACGTAAGGTAAAAACGCATAAAAAACGACGAAATTCTTTATTATTCGTTTTTATTAATATTGCGTCTATTTGAACGATTTCAACGATCTAAAATGCTTGAAAATGCTTATTTTAGCAAAACAAAGCACGTTTTGAGCTTTATTCTGGCGTTTTAACGCGTAAACAGCATAAAAACGACGAAATTTTTATTATTCGTTTTTTATTTTATTGCGTCTATTTGAACGATTTCAACGATCTAAAATGCTTTGAAAATACTATTTTAGCAAAAACAGCACGTTTTAGCTTAATCTGCGTTTTTAACGCGTAAAACAAAAGCATAAAAACGACGAATTTTTATTATTCGTTTTATTAATATTGCTTCTATTTGAACGATTTCAACGATCTAAAATGCTTGAAAATGCTTATTTTGTGCTAAAACAAAGCACGTTTTGAGTTTTAATCTGCGTTTCTTTAACGCGTAAAACAACATAAAACGACGAAATTTTTATTATTCGTTTTTATTAATATTGCGTCTATTTGGAACGATTTCAACGAACTAAAATGCTTGAAAATGCTTATTTCAGCAAAACAGCACGTTTTGAGCTTAATCTGCGTTTTAACGCGTAAAACAGCATAAAACGACGAATTTTATTCGTTTTTATTAATATTGCGTCTATTTGAACGATTTCAACGATCTAAAATGCTTGAAAATGTTATTTTAGCAAAAACAACAGCATCGTTTTGAGCTTTATTCTGCGTTTAACGCGCGTAAACAGCATAAAAAACGACGAAATTTTTTATTATTCGTTTTATTTTTATTGCGTCTATTTGGAACGATTTCCAACGATCTAAAATGCTTGAAAAATGCTTACGAAGCAAAACAGCACGTTTTGAGCTTTTAATCTGCGTTTAACGCGCGTAAACAGCATAAAACGACGAATTTTATTATTCGTTTTTATTAATATTGCTTCTATTTGAACGATTTCAACGATCTAAAAGCCGAAAATGCTTATTTTAGCAAAACAGCACGTTTTGAGCTTTTAATCTGCGTTTTAACGCGTAAAACAAACACAAAAACGACGAAATTTTTATTATTCGTTTTTATTAATATTGCGTCTATTTGAACGATTTCAACGAACTAAATGCTTGAAAATGCTTATTTAGCAAAACAGCACGTTTTGAGCTTTAATCTGCGTTTTAACGCAGAACAGCATAAAACGACGAATTTTTACACTGTTTTATTAATATTGCTTCTATTTGAACGATTTCAACGATCCAAAAATGCTTGAAAATAAGTTTATTTTAACAAAACAGCACGCTTTGAGTTTTAATCCGCGTTTTAACCTCGTAAAACAGCACAAAACGACGAATTTTTTTATTATTCGTTTTTAATAATACTATCTTACCGAACGACCGTCTGGTCTCAAAACGCTTGCCGCCGGTTTAACCGCGTCAAACAAAACCTTACGGTCGCCTGCCAATACGTCTACTAAACCATTCCCCACCACCCGCCACCAGCACGCCTGTTTTAACCGCGCCAAACGCCAGCACCACGAATTTTTATTATTTTGTTTTAATAATATTGCTTCTATTTGGAACGATTTCCGCTAACGATCTAAAATGCTTGAAATGCTTATTTTAACATAACAGCATCGTTTTGAGCTTTAATCTGCGTTTTAACTGTAAACAGCATAAAAACGACGAATTTTTATTATTCGGTTTTTATTAATATTGCTTCTATTTGAACGATTTCAACGATCTAAAAATGTTGAAAATGCTTATTTTAGCAAAACAGCACGTTTTGAGTTTTAATCTGCGTTTTAACGCGTAAACAGCATAAAAACGACGAATTTTTTATTATTCGTTTTTATTAATATTGCGTCTATTTGAACGATTTCAACGATCTAAAAATGCTTGAAAATGCTTATTTTCAGCAAAACAACACGTTTTGAGCTTTTAATTCGCGTTTAACGCATAAACAGCATAAAACGACGAATTTTTTATTATTCGTTTTTATCTTTATTATGTCTATTTGAACGATTTCAACGATCTGCAAATGCTTGAAAATGCTTATTTTAGCAAAACAGCACGTTTTGAGCTTTAATCTGCGTTTTAACGCGTAAAATAGCACATAAAACGACGAAATTTTTATTATTCGCTTTTTATTCGAATTTTTTATTTTTTTTTATTAATATTGCGTCTATTTTGAAAAATTTCAACGATCAAAAATGCTTAAAAATTTTTTTTATTTTAGCAAAACAGCACGTTTTATTTTTATTCTGCGTTTTAACGCGAAAAAAAAGCAAAAAACCCGGGACGAAATTTTTTTATTCGTTTTTATTTTTATTGCGTTTTTGAAGGGATTTCAACGATCTAAAATGCTTAAAAAATGCTTATTTTAGCAAAACAGCACGTTTTGCCCTTTTTAATCGGGCTTTTCCGAAAAAGGGGTTTAAAAAACGACGAATTTTTTTTTTTCTTTTTTTATTAATATTGCTTCTATTTGAACGATTTCAACGATCTAAAAAATGCTTAAAAAATGTTTTTATTTTAGCAAAAACACGATTTGAGTTTTTAATCTGCGTTTTGGCGCAAAAAAAGCAAAAAAACGACAAAATTTTTTTATTATTCGTTTTTATTAATATTGCGTCTATTTGAACAAATTTCAACGATCTAAAATGCTTAAAAAATGCTTATTTTAGAAAAACAGCACGTTTTGAGCTTTTTTCCCCTGCGTTTTAACGCGTAAAACAGCAAAAAAAACGGAAATTTTTTTATTCGTTTTTTTTTTTATTGCGTTTTTTTTGGGCCCCGATTTCAACGATCTAAAATGTTTTGGAAAATGCTTTTTTTAGAAAAAACAGCACGTTTTGTTTTTTAATCTGCGTTTTAACGCGTAAAAAAAAGCATAAAAAAACGACAAATTTTTTTATTATTCGTTTTTATTAATATTGTTTTTTTTGGGAACGATTTCAACGATCTAAAATGCTTAAAAAATGCTTATTTTAGCAAAAACAGCACGTTTTGATTTTTAATCTGCGTTTTAACGCGTAAAAAGAAAAAAACGCAAAATTTTTATTTTCGTTTTTTTTAAATATTGCGTCATTTAAACGATTTCAACGATCTAAAAATGCTTGAAAATGCTTTTTTTAGCAAAAAAACACTTTTTGAGTTTTTAACTGCGTTTTAACGCAAAAAACAGCATAAAAAACAGAATTTTTTTTTTCTTTTTTTAATTTTTTTTTTTGCGTTTAACGTAAAAATCCAAAATTTTTTCCCCTTTTAAATTCTTTTAACCGTAAAACGCATAAAAACGACAATTTTTTTATTATTCGTTTTTATTTTTTGCTCTTTTGAACGATTTAAAACGATCAAAAATGCTGAAAATGTTTATTTTAAAAACAGCAGTTTGAGTTTAATCTGCGAACCGCGAAAAACATAAAACCCAAAATTTTTTTTATTCGTTTTTTTTTATTGTTTCTATTTGAACGATTTCAACGTCAAAAAATTTTGAAAATGCTTATTTTAAAAACAGCACGTTTTGAGTTTAACTGCGTTTTAACGCGAAAAACAGCTAAAACAGAATTTTTTTATTCTTTTTTTATTTATTGCTCTATTTGAAGATTTCAACGATCTGCTTGAAAATGCTTTTTTTAAAAAACACCCTTTTTGAGTTTAAATCTGCGTTTTACGCGTAAAACAGCATAAAAACGACGAATTTTTATTATTCGTTTTTATTAATATTGCGTTATTTGAACGATTTAACGATCTAAAATGCTTGAAAATGCTTATTTTGAGCAAAACAGCACGTTTTGAGCTTTAATCAGCGTTTAACGCGTAAAACAATAAAACGACGAATTTTTATTATTCGTTTTTATTAATATTGCTCTATTTGAAGTTTAAAAGATCTAAAATGCTTGAAAATGCATTTTTTGCAACAGCGTTTGTTTTATTCTGCGTTTTAACGCGTAAAACAGCATAAAACGACAAAATTTTTATTATCCGTTAATTATTAATTGCTTCTATTTGAACGATTTCAGTTCAAAATGCTGAAAATGCTTATTTTAGCAAAACAGCACGTTTTAGTAATCTGCGTTTTACGCGAAAAACACAGTTAAAAACGACATTTTTATTACGTTTTTAATTAATATTTGGTCTATTTGAACGATTTCAACGATCTAAAATGCTTGAAAATGCTTATTTTAGCAAAACAGACTTTTGAGCAATCTGCTTTTAAGCGAAAACAAAAAAAACGACGAATTTTTTATTATTCGTTTTTTTTAAATTTTGTTTATTTGGATTTAACGTAAAAAATGCAAAAATTTTTTTTAGAAAAAACAGCACTTTTTGAGCTTTATTCTGCGTTTTAACGCGAAAACGAAAAAAAAACGCAAAATTTTTTATTATTCGTTTTTATTTTTTGCGTCTATTTGAACGATTTCAACGATCTAAAAGGGCGAAAATGCTTATTTTAGCAAAACAGCACGTTTTGAGCTTTTCTGCTTTTTCGCGAAAAACACATATAAATGACGAATTTTTTATTATTCTTTTTTATTAATTTTGTTTTTTTCGATTTCAACGATCTAAAATGCTTGAAAATGCTTTTTTTAGCAAAAACAGCACTTTTTTGGTTAAATCGCTTTTAACGCGTAAAACACAAAAAAAACGACAAAAATTTTTTTTATTCGTTTATTAATAGCTTTTTTTTGAACGTTTAAAACGATCAAAAAGCAAAAATGTTTTTTTAAGAAAAAACACCCTTTTTGAGCTTTAATCTGCTTTTTTAACGCGTAAAACAGCATAAAACGACGTTTTTTTTAATTCTTTTTTATTAATATTGCGCCTTTTGAACGATTTCAACGATCTAAAAATGCTTGAAAATGCTTTTTTAGAAAAACAGCACGTTTGACTTTTTTTCCGTTTAACGCGTAAAACACAAAAAAACGACAAAAATTTTATTATTCTTTTTTTATTTTTATTGCGTCTATTTGAACGTTTAAACGACATAATGCCGAAAAATTTTTTTTAGCAAAACAGCCTTTTTGACCAATCTGCGTTTTAACGCGTAAAACAGCATAAAACGACGAATTTTTATTTTTCGTTTTTTTAATATTGCTTCTATTTGAACGATTTCAACGATCTAAAATGCTTGAAAATGTTTTTTTTGCCACACGATTTGAGCTTTTAATCTGCGTTTTAACGCGAAAACAAAAAAAAGGGGGAAATTTTTTATTATTCTTTTTTATTAATTTCGTCTTTTGAACGATTTCAACTTTTCAAAATGTTTGAAAATCTTATTTTAGCAAAAACCGTTTTGAGTTTTATTCGGCTTTTTGCGTAAAACACATCGCAAAAATTTTTATTATTCGTTTTTATTTTTACGTCTTTTGCGTTTAACGATCAAAATGCTTGAAAATTTTTTAGCAAAAACAGCACGTTTTGAGTTTTAATCTGCTTTTTTAACGCAAAACGCAAAAAACAGAATTTTTTATTCGTTTTTAATTTTGCTATTTGAACGATTTCAAAGATCTAAAATGCTTGAAAATCTTATTTTACAAAACACCCTTTTTGAGCTTTATTCTGCGTTTTAACGCGTAAAACGCAAAAAACGCAAAATTTTATTTTTCGTTTTTATTAATGCTTCTATTTGAACGATTTCAACGATCTAAAATGCTTGAAAATGCTTATTTTAGCAAAACAGCACTTTTTGAGTTTTAATCTGCGTTTTACGCGAAAACAGCATTAAAACGACGAATTTTTTATTC
>NW_027047915.1:0-12087 GCF_025399875.1 Dalotia coriaria | reverse complement strand
CCGGATTAAAGAAAAAATCTTTTTTCAAAATAACATTTTAAAAGATTAAATTTAAATACCCCTTTTAATAAAAACGAAAATAAAAAAATTGTGTTTTCTTTTTAAACCTTAAAACGAATTAAAAAAAATTTTTTCAAAATAAATTTCGGTTTAAACTTTAAAAGCAATTAATAAAACGATTAAAATGTTTTTTTATTTTAAAAAATTAAATTTCAAAATTTTTTAAAATAAAATTTTCGCATTTTAGTTTAACTTTAAAAGCAATTAAAAAAAAAAAAAAAAATTGTTTTAAAATGTTTTGCGTTAAAAAATTAAGAAAAGGGTTTTTTAAAAAATAAAAAATTTGCTTTTAATTTTTAATTTCGTAAAAAAATAAAAAAGTTTTTTCTTTTAATTTTAACTTTTAAAACGGAAAAAAAAAAGAATACTTTTTAAAAAAAAATAAAAACTTTTTTTTTTTTAGTTAAAAAAAATTTAAAAATAAAAAGGGTTTTTAAAAAATTCTTTTAGTTTTACGTTAAAACAAATTAAAAAAAAAATTTTTTTTTAAAATGCTTTTTCGCTTTTACTTAAAACGTTAAAGAAAAATTTTTAAAAAAAAAATAAAAATTGTTCTTTATTTTAAAAAAGGGGAAATTAAAATAAGTTTTTATTTTTTTAAAAATTTTCAACATTTTAAAGATTAAAAGTCAAATAGCAAAATAATAAAAACAATAATAAAAATTTTTTAATTTTCATTAAAAAAGGATTATAAAACGTCGTTTTTTAAAACCAAAATTTTAAGCATTTTTTTTAAATAACAATAAATTAAAAAGAATAAAAAATTTTTTATGCTGTTTTTAAAACCGATTAAAAAAGGTGTTTTGTTTAAAAAAATTTTAAATTTTAAATGAAATTTTTAAATAGACGAATTTAAATAAAACGAAATAAAATTGTCATTTTATTTTTACTTAAAATTAAACAAAAGTGTTTTTTAAAAACATTTTAAATTTTTATTTTAAATCATTTCAAAAAAAATATTAATAAAAAAAAATAAAAAAAATTTCGTCGTTTTTATGTGTTTACGCGTAAAACGCAGAAAACTCAAAACCTGTTTTGCAAAATAAGCATTTTCAAGCATTTTAGATCGTTGAAATCGTTCAAAAAAAGCAATATTAAAAAAACGAATAATAAAAAATTCGTCTTTTTTTATGCTGTTTTACGCGTTAAAACGCAGATTAAAGCTCAAAACTGTTTTTGCTAAAATAACATTTTCAAGCATTTTAGATCGTGGGAAATCGTTCAAATAACATATAATAAAAAACGAATAAAAAAAATTCGTCTTTTTTATGTGTTTTACGCGTTAAAACGAGTTTAAAACCCAAAACGTGCTTTTTTTGCAAAATAAGAAATTTCAAGCATTTTAGATCTTTTGGAAATCGTTCAAATAAAAGCAATTTTAAATTTAAAACAATAATAAAAATTCGCGTTTTTAGCTTTTTCCGTTAAAACGCAGTTTAAAAACTCAAAACGTGCTGTTTTGCAAAATAAATTTTCAAGCATTTTAGTCGTTGAAATCTTTTCAAATAGAGCAATATTAATAAAAACAATAATAAAATTTCGTCGTTTTAGCACGCGTTAAAAACGCGTTAAAATAAAACGTGCTGTTTTTGCTAAAATAAGCATTTTCAAGCTTTTTTAGATCGTGAAATCTTTTAAATAGCCCAATATTAAAAAAAACGAATAATAAAAATTCGTCGTTTTATGCTTTTTACGCGTTAAAACGCGATTAAAGCTCAAAACGTTTTTTTTTTTGCTAAAATAAGCATTTTCAAGCTTTTTAGATCTTTGAAATCTTTTCAAATGGCAATTTTAAATAAAACGAAAATAATAAAAATTTCGTCGTTTTTGCTGTTTTCCCTTAAAACGCAGATTAAACTCAAAATTGTTTTGCTAAAATAAGCTTTTTAAAGCATTTTAGACCCTTGAAATCGTTTTAAATAGAAGCAATAAATAAAAAGGGGTTAAAAAAATTCGTCGTTTTTATCTTTTTTTTTACCGTTAAAACGCAGATTAAACTCAAAACGTGCTGTTTTGCTAAAATAAGCATTTTAAAACTTTTTTTAGATCGTTGAAATCGTTCAAATAGACGCAATATTAATAAAAACAATAATAAAAATTTCGTCTTTTTTTATGCTTTTTTTCCCCTTAAAACGCAGAAAAAACTAAAAACGTTTTTTTTGCTAAAAAAAACTTTTTTCAAGCATTTTAGATCGTTGAAATTGTTCAAATAAACAATATTAATAAAAACGAATAAAAAAAAATTCGTCTTTTATGCTTTTTACCGTTAAAACGCGTTAAACTAAAAACTGCTGTTTTGCTAAAATAACATTTTCAACATTTTAGATCGTTGAAATCGTTCAAAAAAAAGAAATTTTTTTAAAAAAAACAAAAATAAAAACGTCGTTTTATGCTTTTTTACGCGTTAAAACGCGGTTTAAAAACTAAAAACGTGCTGTTTTGTAAAATAAGCATTTTCAAGCATTTTAGATCGTGGAAATCGTTCAAATAGACGCAATATTAAAAAAACGAATAAAAAATTTCGTCGTTTTATGCTGTTTTACGCGTTAAAACGCAGATTAAAGCTCAAAACGTGCTGTTTTGCTAAAATAAGCATTTTCAAGCATTTAGATCGTTGAAATCTTTCAAATAGAAGCAATATTAATAAAAACGAATAATAAATTTCGTCGTTTTATGCTGTTTTACGCGTTAAAACGCAGATTAAAACTCAAAACATTAACATTTTTGCTAAAATAAAGCATTTTCAAGCATTATAGATCGTTGAAATCGTTCAAATAGACATAATATTAATAAAAAAACGAATAATAAAGAGAATTTCGTCGTTTTTTATGCTGTTTTACGCGTTAAAACGCAGATTAAAGCTCAAAACGTGCTGTTTTTGCTAAAATAAAGCATTTTCAAGCATTTTAGATCGTTGAAATTGTTCAAATAAAAGCAATAGTTAATAAAAACGAATAATAAAAATTCGTCGTTTTTATGCTGTTTTACGCGTTAAAACGCAGATTAAAACTCAAAACGTGCTGTTTTGCACAAAATAAGCATTTTCAAGCATTTTAGATCGTTGGAAATCACGTTCAAATAGACGCAATAAAAATAAAAACGAATAATAAAAATTTCGTCGTTTTTATGCTGTTTTACGCGTTAAAACGCAGGTTAAAGCTCAAAACGCGTGCTGTTTTAACAAAATAAGCATTTTTCAAGCATTTTAGATCGTTGAAATTGTTCAATAAAGCAATATTAATAAAAACGAATAATAAAAATTCGTCGTTTTTTATGCTGTTTTACGCGTTAAAGCGCAGATTAAAGCTCAAAACGGTAGCTGTTTTGCACAAAATAAGCATTTTCGAAGCATTTTAGATCGTTGAAATCGTTTCCAAATATACGCAATATTAATAAAAACGAATAATAAAAATTTCGTCGTTTTATGCTGTTTTACGCGTTAAAACGCGATTAAAACTCAAAAACGTGCTGTTTTGCTAAAATAACATTTTCAAGCATTTTTAGATCGTTGAATTCGTTCAAATAAAGCAATATTAATAAAAACGAATAATAAAAAATTACGTCGTTTTTATGCTGTTTTACAGTTAAAACGCAGATTAAAGCTCAAAACGTGCTGTTTTGCTAAAATAAACATTTTCAAGCATTTTAGATCGTTGAAATCGTTCAAATAGACGCAATATTAATAAAAAACGAATAATAAAAAGAAATTTCGTCGTTTTTATGCTGTTTTACGCGTTAAAACGCTGATTAAAGCTTAAAACGATGCTGTTTTGCTACGTCAGCATTTTCAAGCATTTAGATCGTTGAAATCGTTCAAGTAATAGACGCAATATTAATAAAAACGAATAATAAAAAGAATTTCGTCGTTTTATGCTGTTTTTGCGCGTTAAACGCAGATTAAAGCTCAAAACGTGCTGTTTTGCTAAAATAAGCATTTTCAAGCATTTTTAGATCGTTGAAATCGATTTCAAATAAAAGCAATATTAATAAAAAACGAATAATAAAAAATTCGTCACGTTTTTATGCTGTTTTACGCGTTAAAACGCAGATTAAGCTCAAAACGTGCTGTTTTGCTAAAATAAGCATTTTCAAGCATTTTAGATCGTTGAAATCGTTTAAATAGAAGCAATATTAATAAAAACTAATAATAAAAATTCGTCATTTTTATGCTGTTTTACGCGTTAAAACGCAGATTAAAGCTCAAAACGTGCTGTTTTTGCTAAAATAAGCATTTTCAAGCATTTGATCGTTAAAATCGTTCAAATAGACGCAGCATTAATAAAACGAATAATAAAAATTTCGTGACGAACATGCTGTTTTTACGCGTTAAAACGCAGAATAAAGCTCAAAAGAAACGTGCGGTTTTGCTAAAATAAGCATTTTCAAGCATTTTAGATCGTTGAAATCGTTCAAATAGAAGCAATGTTAAGAAAAACAGATAATAAAAATTCGTCGTTTTAAGCTGTTTTACGCGTTAAAACGCAGATTAAAGCTCAAAACGTGCTGTTTGCTTTAAAATAAGCATTTTCAAGCATTTTTAGATCGTTGAAATCGTTCAAATAGATGCAATATTAATAAAAACGAATAATAAAAATTCGTCGTTTTATGCTGTTTTACGCGTTAAAGCGCGATTTAAAAACCAAAGCGGCTGCTGTTTTGCTAAAATAAGCATTTTCAAGCATTTCAGATCCGTTGAAATCGTTCAAATAGAAGCGATATTAATAAAAACGAATAATAAAAAATTCGTCGTTTTTATGCTGCTTTACGCGTTAAAACGCAGATTAAAGCTCAAAACGTGCTGTTTTGCTAAAATAAGCATTTTCAAGCATTTTTAGATCACGTTGAAATCGTTCCAAATAAAGCAATATTAATAAAAACGAATAATAAAAATTCGTCGTTTTTTATGCTGTTTTACACTTGTAAAACGCAGATTAAAACTCAAAACGTGCTGTTTTTGCTAAAATAAGCATTTTCAAGCATTTTAGATCGTTGAAATCGTTCAAATAGACGCAATAGTAATAAAAAACGAATAATAAAATTTCGTCGTTTTATGCTGTTTTACGCGTTAAAAACGCAGATTAAAACTCAAAACGTGCTGTTTTTGCTAAAATAGCATTTTCAAGCATTTTAGATCGTTGAAATCGTTCAAATAAAAGCAATATTAATAAAAACGAATAATAAAAAATTCGTCGTTTTTATGCTGTTTTACGCGTTAAAACGCAGATTAAAACTCAAACATTAACAACAGCTAAAATAAAAGCATTTTCAAGCATTTTAGATCGTTGAAATCGTTCAAATAGACGCAATAAAAATAAAAAGCGAATAATAGGAAATTTCGTCGTTTTATGCTGTTTTACCTTAAAACGCAGGGCAAAGCTCAAAACGTGCTGTTTTGCTAAAATAAAGCATTTTCAAGCATTTTAGATCGTTGAAATCGTTCAAATATACGCAATATTAATAAAAAACAATTAATAAAATTTCGTCGTTTTTATGCTGTTTTACGCGTTAAAACTGCAGATTAAAGCTCAAAACGTGCTGTTTTGCTAAAATAAGCAATTTCAAGCATTTTAGATCGTTGAAATCGTTCAAATAGAAGCAATATTAATTAAAACGAATAATAAAAATTCGTCGTTTTATGCTGTTTTACGCGTTAAAACGCAGATTAAAGCCTCAAAACGTGCTGTTTTAACAAAATAAGCATTTTCAAGCATTTTTAGATCGTTGAAATCGTTCAAATAGACGCAATATTAATAAAAAACGAATAATAAAAAATTTCGTCGTTTTTATGCTGTTTTTGCGCGTTAAAACTGATTAGCTCAAAACGTGCTGTTTTTCAAAATAAGCATTTTCAAGCATTTTTAGATCGTTGAAATTGTTCAAATAAAGCAATATTAATAAAAACGAAAGATAATAAAAATTCGTCGTTTTATGCTGTTTTACGCGTTAAAACGCAGACAAAACTCAAAACGTGCTGCGCTAAAATAAAGCATTTTCAAGCATTTTAGATCGTTGGAAATCGTTCAAATAGACGCAATAAAATAAAAAACGAATAATAAAAATTTCGTCGTTTTATAGCTGTTTTACGCGTTAAAACGCAGAATAAGCTCAAACGTGCTGTTTTAACAAAATAAGCATTTTCAAGCATTTTTAGATCGTTGAAATCGTTCCGATATACGCAATATTAATAAAAAACAGGTAATAAAAAATTTCGTCGTTTTTATGCTGTTTTACGCGTTAAAACGCAGATTAAAAGCTCAAAACGTGCTGTTTTGCTAAAATAAGCATTTTCAAGCATTTTAGATCGTTGAAATCGTTCAAATAGAAGCAATATTAATAAAAACGAATAATAAAAATTCGTCGTTTTATGCTGTTTTTACGCGTTAAACGCAGATTAAAGCTCAAAACGTGCTGTTTTGCTAAAATAAGCATTTTCAAGCATTTTAGATCGTTGAAATCGTTCAAATAAAAGCAATATTAATAAAACGAATAATAAAAAATTCGTCGTTTTTTATGCTGTTTTACGCGTTAAAACGCGGGTGTAAAAGCTCCAAAACGTGCTGTTTTTGCTAAAATAAGCATTTTCAAGCATTTTTAGATCGTTGAAATCGTTCAAATAGACGCAATAGTAATAAAAGAGCGAATAATAATAAAAATTTCGTCGTTTTACATGCTGTTTTGCGCGTTAAAACGCAGATTAAACTCAAACGTGCTGTTTTGCTAAAATAAGCATTTTCAAGCATTTTAGATCGTTGAAATCGTTCAAATAAAGCAATATTAAAAAAAACGAATAAAAAAATTTTTCCGTCTTTTTTATGCTTTTTTACGCGTTAAAACGAAAAGAAATTTTTAAAAAGTTTTCAAAAAAAACGCGCTTTGTTTTGCTAAAATAAGCATTTTCAAGCATTTTAGATCGTTGAAACGTTCAAATAAAGCAAAATTAAAAAACGAATAAAAAAAATTTTCGTCGTTTTTATCCCGTTTTTACGCTTTAAAAAACGAAGTTTAAAAAGCTCCAAAACGGCTGTTTTGCTAAAAAAACATTTTCAAGCATTTTAGATCTTTGGGAAATCGCCCAAATAAAAGCAATATTAAAAAAAACGAATAAAAAAAATTTTCGCCGTTTTATGCTGTTTTACGCGTTAAAACGCGTTTAAAAAGCTCAAAACGGCTGTTTTGCTAAAATAAGTTTTTTCAAGCATTTTAGATCGTTGAAATCGTTCAAATAGACCCCAATATTAATAAAAACGAATAATAAAAATTTCGTCTTTTTTATGCTGTTTTACGCGAAAAACGCTTAAAAGGCTAAAAACGTGCTGTTTTGCAAAAAATAAGATTTTCGCTTTTTAGATCGGGGAAATGTTCAAAAAAAAGCAATTTTAAATAAAAACGAAAAAAAAAAATTTCGTCGTTTTATGTTTTTTTTACGCTTTAAAAAACGGATTAAAGCTAAAAAGGGCTGTTTTGCTAAAATAAGCTTTTTTCAAGCATTTTAGATCGTTGAAATCGTTTAAAATAAAGTTAAATTTAATAAAAACAATAAAAAAAAATTGGGTTTTTATCCCGCCGCGTTAAAACGCAGTTTTAAAAGCTCAAAAACGTGTTTGTTTTGCTAAAATAAGCATTTTCAAGCATTTTGGGATCGTTAAAATCTTTTAAATAAAAGCAAATTAATAAAACAAAATAAAAAATTTTGTTTTTATGTTGTTTTACGCAAAACGCAAAATTGCTCAAAACGTGCTTTTTTTTTAAAAAAATAAGCATTTTCAAGCTTTTTGGGATCGTTAAATCGTTCAAATAAAACCCCAAATTTAAAAAACGAATAATAAAAATTTCGTCTTTTTTTGGCTGTTTTACGCTTTAAAAAAGGGCAAAATTAAAGCTCAAAACGGCTGTTTTGCTAAAATAAGCATTTTCCCCTTTTTTGGATCGTTGAAACCGTTCAAATGGGAAGGAAAATTTAAAAAAACGAAAAAAAAAATTTCGTTTTTTAACCCGTTTTACGCGTTAAAACGCAGTTTAAAAGGCTAAAAACGGCTGTTTTGCAAAAAATAAGCATTTTCAAGCTTTTTAGATCGTTGAAATCGTTCAAAAAAAGCAATATTAAAAAAAAACGAATAAAAAAAAATTCGTCGTTTTATGTTGTTTTACGCTTTAAAAACGCAGTTTAAAAAGTTCAAAACGGCTGTTTTGCTAAAATAAGCATTTTCGTTTTAGATCGTTGAAATCTTTCCAAAAAAAGCAATATTAAAAAAAAACGAAAAATTTAAAAAATTCGTTTTTATCCCGTTTTACGCGTTAAAACGCAGATTCCCTAAAAACGTGCTGTTTTGCTAAAATAAGCATTTTCAAGATTTTAGACGTTGAAATCGTTCAAAAAAAAGCAATATTAAAAAAAAAACGAATAAAAAAAAAATTTCGCCCTTTTATCCCGTTTTACGCGTTAAAACGCAGATTGCCCAAAACGTGCTGTTTTGCAAAAATAAGTTTTTCCCAAGATTTTAGATCGTTGAAATCGTTCAAATAAAGCAATATTAAAAAAAAACGAATAAAAAAATTTTTTCGTCGTTTTTATGCTGTTTTACGCTTTAAAAAGGGCAGAAAAAGCTAAAAACGGCTTTTTTGTTTTTAAAAAACATTTTCGCATTTTAGATCGTTGAAATCGTTCAAATGGCAAAAAAAATTTTAAAAAAACGAATAAAAAAATTTCGTCTTTTTTATGTTGTTTTACGCGTTAAAACGCGGGTTTAAAACCCTTCCAAAACGTGCTTTTTTGGTTTAAAAGCATTTTCCCCTTTTTAGATCGTTAAAAATCGTTCAAATAAGGGCAATAAAAATAAAAACAATTTAAAAAAAATTTTCGTCGTTTTATGTTTTTTTACGCTTTAAAAAGGGCGTTAAAAGCCCAAAACGTGCTTTTTTGCAAAAATAAGAATTTTAAGCATTTTAGATCGTTGAAATCGTTCAAATAAAGCAATTTTAAATTAAAAACAATTTAAAAAAAATTTTCGTCGTTTTTTTTGGTTTTTACGCTTTAAAAACGAGTTTTGGCCCCAAAAGTGCTGTTTTGAAAAAATAAGTTTTTTAAGCATTTTAGATCGTTTGGAAATCGTTTAAATAAAAGCAATATTAAAAAAAAACGAATAATTTCCCCGTCGTTTTATCCCGTTTTAGGGTTAAAAAACGCGATTAAAGCTAAAAACGTGCTGTTTTGCAAAAAATTTGGATTTTTCAAGCATTTTAGATCTTTGGAAATTTTCAAATAGACGAAATTAAAAAAAACGAATAAAAAAAATTTTCGTCGTTTTATGCTGTTTTACGCGTTAAAACCGATTAAAGCTAAAAACGTGCTTTTTTGCAAAAATTTAAGATTTTCAAGCATTTTAGATCTTTGGAAATCTTCCCCAAAAAAGCAAATTAAAAAAAAACGAATAATAAAAATTTGTCGTTTTTCCCGTTTTAGGGTTAAAAACGCAGATTAAACCCTAAAAACGTGCTTTTTTGCTAAAATAAGCATTTTCAAGCTTTTTTAGATCGTTGAAATCTTTAAATAGAAGCAATATTAAAAAAAACGAATAAAAAAAAATTTCGTCGTTTTATGTTGTTTTACGCTTTAAAAAACGCAGATTAAACCCTAAAAACGTGCGGGGTTTTGCTTTAAGCTTTTTTCAAGCATTTTAGATCGTTGAAACGTTAAAAGCCAAATATTAAAAAAAAACGAATAAAAAAAATTTTCGTCGTTTTATGCTGTTTTACGCGTTAAACGCGGGAAAAAACTCAAACGTGCTGTTTTGCTAAAATAAGCATTTTCGCAATTTTAGATCTTTGGGAAACCCGTTCAAATAAAACCCCCAAATTAAAAAAAAAAACGAATAAAAAAAATTCGTCTTTTTTATGTTTTTTTTACGCTTTAAAAACGCAAAAAAATTCGCTAAAAACGTCCCTTTTTTCCCCTAAAAAAAAAGCTTTTTCCCAAGTTTTTTAGATCGTTGAAATCGTTCAAAAAAAGTAATATTAAAAAAAAACGAATAAAAAAAAATTCGTCGTTTTATAAGCTTTTTTACGCGTTAAAAACGCAGATTAAAACCCTCAAAACGTGCTTTTTTTGCTAAAAAAACATTTTCAAGCATTTTAGATCTTTGAAATCGTTCAAAACCCCAATATTAAAAAAAAAGGGAAAAAAAAAAATTTTGTCTTTTTTATGCTGTTTTCCCGGGGGTTAAAAAAGGGTTTTTTTTAAAAAGTTTTCAAAAACGGGGTGTTTTGCCAAAAAAAAAACAATTTTCCCCAACCCTTTTAGAACCCTTTTTAAAAATCGTTCAAAAAAAAAGAAATTAAAAAAAAACGAATAAAAAAAAAATTCGTCGTTTTTTGCTGTTTTACGCGTTAAAACGCAGAAAAGCTAAAAACGTGCTGTTTTGCTAAAAAAAAGCATTTTAAAAGCTTTTTGTGATAGTTGAAATCGTTCAAATAGACGCAAATTAAAAAAAAAAACGAAAAAAAAAAAATTTCGTCGTTTTATGCTGTTTTACGCGTTAAAACGCAGTTTAAAACCCAAAACGTGCTGTTTTTTAAAATAAGATTTTCAAGCTTTTTTGGATCGTTAAAATTTTCTTTCAAATAAAAAAAATTTTAATAAAAAACGAATAATAAAAATTCGTCGTTTTATGTTGTTTTCCCGCGAAAAAACGCAGTTTAAAAAGTTTCCAAAACGTGCTGTTTTGCTAAAATAAGATTTTCGGGCATTTTAGATCGTTAAAAACGTTCAAAAGACGCAAAAAAAAAAAACGAATAAAAAAATTTTCTTTGTCGTTTTATGTTGTTTTACGTTAAAAAAAGGGCAGAAAAAAAGCTAAAAACGTGCTGTTTTGCTAAAATAAGCATTTTCAAGCTTTTTTGATCGGGGAAATCGTTTTTCAAATATACCCCCAAAATTTAAAAAAAAACGAATAATAAAAATTTCGTCTTTTTTATGTTTTTTTACGCGTTAAAACGCAGTTTAAAAAGCTCAAAACGTGCTGTTTTGCAAAAAATAAGCTTTTTCAAGCTTTTTTAGATGGGTTGAAATCGTTCAAAAGAAGCAATATTAATAAAAACGAATAAAAAAAAATTCGTCGTTTTATGCTGTTTTACGCTTTAAAAACGCAGTTTAAAAAGCTCAAAACGGCTGTTTTGAAAAATAAGCTTTTTGGGGGCCATTTTTAGATCGTTGAAATCGTTCAAATAGACAAAATTTTAAAAAAAAACGAATAAAAAAAAATTTCGTCTTTTTTATGCTTTTTTTACGCTTTAAAAACGTTGATTAAAGCTCAAACGTGCTGTTTTTTAAAATAAGCTTTTTCCCAAGCATTTTGATCGTTGAAATCGTTCAAATAGACAAATATTAATAAAAACGAATAATAAAAATTTCGTTTTTTGCTTTTTTAGGGTTAAAAACGGATTAAAGCTCAAAACGTGCTGTTTTGCTAAAATAAGCATTTTCAAGCATTTTAGACTTTTTCCCCCTTTTAAAATTAAAAGAATTTTAAATAAAAACGAATAAAAAAAAATTGTCTTTTTTATGTTGTTTTACGCGTTAAACGGATTAAAGCTAAAAACGTGCTGTTTTGCTAAAATAAACAAGCATTTTAGATCGTTGAAATCGTTCAAATAAAAGAATATTAAAAAAAAAACGAATAAAAAAAATTCGTCGTTTTATGCTTTTTTAGGGTTAAAACGCAGATTAAAGCTCAAACGTGCTGTTTTGCTAAAATAAGCATTTTCAAGCATTTTAGACTTGAAATCGTTCAAAAGACGCAATATTAATAAAAAAAAAAAAAAATTTCGTCGTTTTATGTTTTTTACGCGTTAAAACGAGATTAAAGCTCAAACGGCTTTTTTGCTAAAATAAGCATTTTCGCATTTTGATCGTTGAAATTGTTCAAAAAAAAGAATATTAAAAAAAACGAAAAAAAAAAAATCGTCGTTTTTATGCGTTTTACGCGTTAAAACGCAGATTAAAGCTCAAAACGTGCTGTTTTGCTAAAATAA
>NW_027047914.1:0-12088 GCF_025399875.1 Dalotia coriaria | reverse complement strand
TAAAAACCCGGGAACGAAAAATTTTTTATTATTCTTTTTTATTAATATTGCCTCTATTTAAAAAGGGATTTAAGATTAAAATTAAAAGCCCATTTAGCAAAACACCCGTTTGAGTTTTAATCTGCTTTAACGGTAAAAAAAAAAAACGCGTTTTTTTTATTATTCTTTTTTATTAATATTGCGTCTTTGAACGATTTCAACGATCAAAATGCTTAAAAATGCTTAAGCAAAACGCACTTTGCTTTTCCCCGGTTTTAACGCGTAAAAACATAAAACGACGAATTTTTTATTCGTCTTTTATTAATATTTTTTATTTAACGATTTCAACGATCTAAAAACGAAATCTTATTTTAGCAAAAACACGTTTTGAGTTTTTAATCCGTTTTTTAACGCGTAAAACGCAAAAACGACGAAATTTTTTTATTCGTTTTATTAATATTGCGTTTTTTTGAACATTTCAACGATCTGCGAAATTTTTTTTTAGCAAAACAGGTTTGAGTTTTAATCTGCGTTTTAACGCGAAACAGCATAAAACGACAAATTTTATTATTCGTTTTATTAATATTTTCCTATTTGAACGTTTTCAACGATCTAAATGCTTGAAAATCTTATTTTAGAAAAACAGCACTTTTTGAGCTTTATTCTGTTTTTTAACGAAAAAACGCAAAAAACGCGAAATTTTTATTATTCGTTTTTTTTAAATTTCGTCTATTTGAACGATTTTAAGATCAAAATGCTTGAAAAATGCTTATTTTAGCAAAACACCCCGTTTTGAGTTTTTAATTGCTTTTTAACGCGAAAAAACACATAAAAATGAAATTTTTATTATTTTTTTTTTTATTAATAGTTCTTTTTAAAACGATTTCAACGATCTAAAATCTTGAAAATTTATTTCAGCAAAACAGCACTTTTTGGGGTTTAATCTGCGTTTTAACGGTAAAACAGCATAAAACGCAAATTTTTTTTTTTTTTATTAATTTTTGCTTCTATTTGAACGATTTAAACGATCTAAAATGCTTGAAAATGCTTATTTTAGAAAAACCCCGGTTTTGAGTGTAATCCTTTTAACCGTAAAAACAGCATAAAACGACGTTTTTTTTAACTTTTTTTAAAAAGCGCTATTTAACGTTTCAATGATCAAAATGCTTGAAAATGTTTTTTTGCAAAAACAGCACGTTTTGAGTTTTTATTCTGCGTTTAACGCGTAAAACAGTAAAAACGAAACTTTTTTTTGTTTTTTTTTTTATTGCGCCTTTTTGAAGATTTACGATCTAAAAATGCTGAAAATGCTTTTTAGCAAACACCCGTTTGGTTTTTCTGCTTTTTAACGCGTAAAAAAAAAAAACCGACGAATTTTTTTATTCTTTTTTTATTAATATTGTTTTATTTGAACGTTTTAACGATCTAAAATGCAAAAATGCTTTTTTTCAAAAGCCGTTTTGAGTTTAATCCTTTTTTAACGATAAAACCATAAAACAGAAATTTTTATTATTCTTTTTTTTATTAATATTGTTTATTTAAACGTTTCACGATCTAAAATGCTTGAAAATGCTTTTTTAGCAAAACAGCACTTTTTGGGTTTTTAATCTGCTTTTTAAACGCGTAAAACAGCATAAAACGACGAATTTTTTTTATTCGTTTTTTTTTTCTTTTTTTGAACGATTTCAACGATCTAAAATGCTTGAAAATGCTTATTTTAAAAACAGCACGTTTTGAGCTTTTATTCTGCGTTTTAACGTAAAATAGCGTAAAACGACGAAATTTTATTATTCGTTTTATTTAATATTGCGTCTTTGAACGTTTCACGATCAAAAGGCAGAAAATGCTTATTTTGAAAACGCACGTTTTGAGCTTTAATCGCGTTTTAACGCGTAAAACATAAAATGACGATTTTTTATAATTCGTTTTTTTTATTAAATTGTTTCTTTTAAACGATTTCACGATCAAAATGCTTGAAAATCTTATTTTAGAAAAACAGCACGTTTTGAGTTTTTAATCTGCGTTTTAACGCGTAAAACAGCATAAACGACGATTTTTTTATTCGTTTTTATTAATATTGCTTCTATTTGAACGATTTCAAGCGATTAAAATGCTGAAAATGCTTATTTTAAAAACAGCACGTTTTGAGCTTTAATCTGCTTTTTAACGCGTAAAACAGCATAAAAATGACAAATTTTTTTTATTATTACGTTTTTATTAATATTGCTTTTATTTAAAGGGTTTCAACGATCTAAAATGCTTAAAAGCGTATTTTAGCAAAACGCAGTTTTGAGCTTTTAATCTGCGTTTTAACGCGTAAAAAACATAAAACGACAATTTTAATTATTCGTTTTTTAATATTGCTTCTATTTGAACGTTTCAACGATCTAAAATGCTTGACAATGTTTTATCTTAAAAACAGCACGTTTGGCTTTAATCTGCGTTTAACGCAAAAAATAAAACGACAAAATTTTTTTCTTATTCGTTTTATTAATTTGCGTCTATTTGAACGATTTCAACGATCAAAATGCGAAAATTTATTTTGCAAAACACACGTTCGAGTTTTTAACCCAGCGTTTTAACGCGTAAACAGCAAAAACGACAGTTTTATTTTCGTTTTTTATTAATATCGTCTATTTGAACGATTCAACGACTAAAATGCTTGAAATGCTTATTTTTAGAAACAGCCGTTTTGGGGCTTTTAGCGTTAACGCGTAAAAAAACATAAAACGCAGATTTTTTATTATTCGTTTTATTAATATTGCTTCTATTTGAACGATTTCAACGACCTAATTGCTTGAAAATGCTTATTTTGCAAAACAGCACGTTTAAAAGCTTTAAATCTGCGTTTTAACGCGTAAAACACAAAACGACGAAATTTTTAACGTTTGTTATTAATATTGCGCCTTTTGAACGTTTCAACGATCTAAAATGCTTGAAATGCTTATTTTTGCAAAACAACGTTTTGAGCTTTTATTCTGCTTTTAACGCTTAAAACACATAAAACCAAGAAATTTTATTATTTGTTTTTTTTTTTTATTGCGTCTTTTGAACGATTTCAACGATCTACAATGCTTGAAAATGCTTATTTTAGCAAAACAGCACGTTTTGAGCTTTTTCGTTTTAACGCGTAAAACACATAAAACGACGATTTTTATTATTCGTTTTATTAATATTGCTCTATTTGAACGATTTCACGATCAAAATGCTTGAAAATTTTATTTTAGCAAAACAGCACGTTTTGAGCTTTTAATCTGCGTTTTAACGCGTAAAACAGCATAAAAACGACGAAATTTTTATTATTCTTTTTTATTATTTGCTTCTATTTGAATGATTTCAGCGATCTAAAGTGCTTGAAAATGCTTATTTTAAAAACAGCACGTTTTGAGCTGTAATCTGCGTTTAAACGCGTAAAACAGCATAAAACGCAATTTTTTATTTTCGTTTTTATTAATATTGCGTCTTTTGAACGATTTCAACGATCTAAATGCTTGAAAATGCTTATTTTAGCAAACAGCACGTTTTGAGCTTTAATCAGCGTTTTAACGCGTAAAAAAACATAAAACGACAGAAATTTTTATTATTCGTTTTTATTAATTTCGCATTTGAACGATTTCAACGATCTAAAATGCTTGAAAATGCATTTAACAAAATTGACGTTTTGAGTTTTTAATCGCGTTTAACGCGTAAAACCGATAAAAGACAATTTTTATTATTCGTTTTTATTAATATTACTCTATTTGAACGATTTAACGATCTAAAATGCCCGAAAATGCTTATTTTAGCCAAACAGCGTTTTGAAGCTTTAATCCTGCGTTTTAACGCGTAAACAGCATAAAACGAAAAAATTTTTTATTATTCTTTTTTATTAATATGCGTCTATTTGAACGTTCAACGATCTAAATGCTTGAAAATGCTTATTTTAGCAAAACGGGTTTTGAGCTTTTATTCTGCGTTTTAACGCGTAAAACAACATAAAACGAAATTTTATTATTCGTTTTTTAATTTTGCGTCTATTTGAAAACGATTTCACGATCAAATGCTTGAAATCTTTTAGCAAAACAGCGCGTTTTGAGCTTTATTCTGCGTTTTAACGCGTAAAAAGATAAAACGACGGAAATTTTATTATTCGTTTTTTTATTTTAAATTGCGTCTATTTGAACGATTTCCGATCAAATGCTTGAAAATGTTATTTTAGCAAAACAGCACGTTTGAGTTTTTAATCTGCGTTTTAACGCGTAAAACAGCATAAAACGACGAATTTTTTATTTTTTTTTTTTATTAAGCCTATTTAAACATTTCAACGATCAAAAATGCTGAAAATGCTTATTTTAGCAAAACAGCACGTTTTGAGTTTTTAATTTGCGTTTTTAACGCGTAAAACAGCATAAAAACGCAGAAATTTTTATTATTCGTTTTTATTAATATTGACGTCTATTTAAACGATTTTCTACGATCTAAAATGCTTGAGAATGCTTTTTTTTAGCAAAACAGCCTTTTGAGCTTTAATCTGCGTTTTAACGCGTAAAACACATAAAACGACAAATTTTTTTATTATTCGTTTTTATTAATATTCTTCTATTTGACGTTCAACGATCAAAATGCTTGAAAATGCTTATTTAGCAAACAGCGCGTTTGAGCTTTAATCTGCTTTTCCGTAAAAAGATAAAACGCGTTTTTTTTATTATTCGTTTTTATTAATTGCTTTATTTGAACGTTTCAGCGATCAAAATGCTTGAAAATGATTATTTTAGCAAACAGACTTTTTGAGCTTTTAATCTGCGTTTTTACGCGTAAAACAGCATAAAACGCGGTTTTATTATTCTTTTTTAAATTAATATGCGTTTTTAAACGTTAACGATCTAAATGCTTAAAATGCTTATTTAGCGAAACGCACGTTTTGAGCTTTTTCTGCATTAACGCGAAAGCTAAAACGACGAATTTTTTTTCGATTAATATGCGCTTTTGAACGTTTTCAGTCTAAAATGCGAAAATGCTTTTTTTAAAAAAACAGCCGTTTTAGGCTTTATTCTGCGTTTTAACGCGTAAAACAGCGTAAAACGGGAAATTTTTATTATTCGTTTTTATTAATATGGCGTCTATTTGACATTTCAACGATCTAAAATGCTTGAAAATGCTTGTTTTGAAAAACAGCACTTTTTGAGTTTTAATCTGCGTTTTAACGCGAAAAACTTTAAAAAACGACGAAATTTTATTATTCGTTTGTTTTAATATTGGCCTTTTTGAACGTTTTCCCAACGATCAAAAGCGAAAATGCTTTTTTTTGCAAAACAGCACGTTTTGAGCTTTATTCTGCTTTTTAACGCTTAAAACAGCATAAAACGACGAAATTTTTTTTTTCGTTTTTATTTTATTGCGCTTTTGAACGATTTAAACGATCACAATGCTTGAAAATGCTTATTTTAGAAAAACAGCAGTTTTGAGTTTTAATCTGCGTTTAACGCGAAAAACACATAAAACGACAATTTTTTTTATTCGTTTTTATTAATTTGCTTTATTTGAACATTTAAACGATCTAAAAGCGAAAATGCTTAAGCAAAACAGCACGTTTTGAGTTTAATCTGCGTTTTAACGCGAAAACAGCATAAAACGCAAAATTTTTTTTAATTTTTTTATTATTATTGCCTATTTGAATGATTTCAGCGATCTAAAGGTTAAAAGTTTTTTGGCAAAACACCCTTTTTTGAGCTGTAATCTGCGTTTAAACGCTAAAACGGCAAAAAAACGACAAATTTTTTTATTATTCGTTTTTATTAATATTGCGTCTTTTGAACGATTTAAACGATCTAAAATGCTTGAAAATGTTTTTTTTAGAAAAAACAGCACTTTTTGAGCTTTAATCAGCTTTTTAACGCGAAACAGAAAAAAACGACGAAATTTTTATTATTCGTTTTTTTTTTAAATTTGCGTCTATTTGAACGATTTCAACGATCTAAAATGCTTTGCTTTTTTTAAAAAATTGCTTTTTTGAGCTTTAATCGGGTTTTAACGCGTAAAACCGCATAAAAGGGAAAAAATTTTTATTTTTCGTTTTATTAATATTGCTTCTATTTGAACATTTCAACGATCTAAAAATCTTGAAAATGCTTATTTTAGAAAAAAACCGCACTTTTTATTTAATCTGCGTTTTAACGCGTAAAACAGATAAAACGACAAATTTTTTTATTCTTTTTTATTTATTGCGTCTATTTGAACGTTTTAAACGATCTAAAATGCTTGAAAATGCTTATTTTTAAAACAGCACTTTTTGAGTTTATTCTGCGTTTTAAGGGTAAAACAATAAAACGAAAAAATTTTTATTATTCGTTTTTATTAATATTCGTCTATTTGAACGATTTCAACGTCTAAAATTTAAAATGCTTAAGAAAAACAGCACGTTTTGAGTTTTTATTCTGCGTTTTAACGCGAAAACAGCAAAAAAACGACGAAATTTTATTATTCTTTTTTTATTTTTTTTGCGTTTTGAACGATTTCAACGACTAAAATGCTTAAAAAATGCTTATTTTTAAAAACAGACGTTTTGAGCTTTAATCCTTTTTAACGCGTAAAACAGAAAAAAACGACGAATTTTTTATTCGTTTTTTAAAATTGCTTCTTTTGAACGATTTCAACGATCAAAAATGCGAAAATGCTTTTTTTTGCAAAACAGCACTTTTTATTTTAATTTGCGTTTTAACGCGTAAAACAGCATAAAACGACGAAATTTTTTATTCTTTTTTTATTAATTTTTTCGTCTATTTAAAGATTTCTCGATCTAAAATGCTTGAGAATGCTTATTTTAGAAAAACAGCACTTTTTGAGCTTTAATCTGCTTTTTTTAACGCGTAAAACAGCAAAAAAACGACAAATTTTTTATTATTCTTTTTTTAAATACTTCTATTTGAACGATTTAAAACGATCTAAAATGCTTGAAAATGCTTATTTTAGCAAAACAGCACTTTTTGAGTTTTAATCTGCGTTTTAACGCGTAAAACCAAAAACGACGTTTTTTTATTATTCTTTTTTTATTAATTGTTTCTATTTGAACGATTTAAACGATCTAAAATGCGAAAATATTATTTTAGAAAACAAAACGTTTTGAGCTTTTCTGCGTTTTAACGCGTAAAACAGCATAAAACGACGAATTTTTTTATTATTCGTTTTTATTAATATTGCGTCTTTTGAACGATTTCAACGATCGGCTTGAAAATGCTTATTTTAGCAAAACAGCACGTTTTGAGCTTTAATCTGCGTATTAACGCGAAAAACAGCATAAAACGACGAATTTTTATTTTTCGTTTTTATTAATATTTTTTATTTGAACGTTTTAAACGATCTAAAATGCTTGAAAATGCTTATTTTAAAAACAGCACTTTTTGAGTTTTTTTGCGTTTTAACGCGTAAAACAGCAAAAAACGAGAAATTTTTTATTCTTTTTTATTAATATGGCGTCTATTTGAACGATTTCAACGATCTTGCTTGAAAATGTTGTTTTAAAAACGCCTTTTTGAGTTTTAACCCTTTTTAACGCGTAAAACAGCATAAAATGACGATTTTTTTTTATTCGTTTTTATTAATATTGCTTTTTAAACGATTTCAACGATCTAAAATGCTTAAAAATGCTTATTTTAGCAAAAAAAATTTTGAGTTTTAAACTGCTTTTTTAAGGGAAAAAAGATAAAAACGACATTTTTATTATTCTTTTTTATTTTTTGGCTTTATTTAACGATTTCAACGATCTATAAGCGAAAATGCTTATTTTAGCAAAACAGCACGTTTGAGTTTAATCCTTTTTTTTAACGGAAAACACATAAAATGACGAATTTTTATTATTTTTTTTTATTATTATTGTTTTTATTTAAACGATTTAAGTCAAAATGCTTAAAATGCTTATTTTAGCAAAACACCCTTTTTTGACTTTAATCCATTTTAACGCGTAAAACAGCATAAAAAACGACGAAATTTTTATTTTTCTTTTTTATTAATATTGTTTCTATTTAACGATTTCAACGATCTCAAATGCTTGAAAGTTATTTTTAAAACAGCACGTTTTGAGTTTTTTATTCGTTTTTTAACGCGAAAACAGCATAAAACGACGAAATTTTTATTTTTCTTTTTTTTTTTTTCCGTCAGCGATTTCAACGATCTAAAATGCCTGAAAATGCTTATTTTAGCAAAACAGCACGTTTTGAGCTTTAATTCGCGTTTTAACGCGTAAAACAGCATAAAACGACGAATTTTTATTATTCGTTTTTTATTAATATTGCATCTATTTGAACGATTTCAACGATCTAAAATGCTTGAAAATGCTTATTATTTTAGCAAAACAGCATCGTTTTGAGCTTTAATCTGCGTTTCTTTAACGCAAAATGCAGCATAAAAACGACGAATTTTTATTATTCGTTTTTCAACATTGCTTCTATTTGAACGATTTCAACGATCTAAAATGCTTGAAAATGTTTATTTTAAAGCAAAACAGCACGTTTTGAGCTTTTATTCTGCGTTTTAACGCGTAAAACAGCATAAAAATGACGAAATTTTTATTATTCGTTTTTATTAATATTGCGTCCATTAAACTTATTTTGGAATTTGATCTGAAAAGGCTGAAAATTTTATTTAGCGTGCTATTAATGTTTTGAGTTTTGAATCTCGCGTTTTAAATGCTGCAAAACAGCATAAAAATGACGATTTTTTTATTATTAGTTTTTATTAATATTGCTTCATTTAAACGATTTCAACGATCTAAAATGCTTCAAATGCTTTGACGAAACAGCACGTTTTGAGCTTTAATCTGCGTTTTAACGCGTAAACAGCATAAAAAACGACGAATTTTTTATTATTCGTTTTATTAATATTGCTTTTATTTGAACGTGATTTCAACGATCTAAAATGCTTGAAAATGCTTATTTTGTGCAAACAGTACGTTTTAGCTTAAATCTGCGTTTTAACGCGTAAAACAGCACAAAACGACGATATTTTTATTATTCGTTTTTTTATTAATATTGCGTCTATTTGAACGATTTCAACGATCAAAATGCTTGAAAATGCTTATTTTAGCAAAACAGCACGTTTGAGTTTAATCTGCGTTTTAACGCGTAAACAGCATAAAAAACGACGAATTTTTTATTAATATTCCTTTTGCTTTATTAATATTGCTTTATTTGAACGATTTCAACGATCTAAAATGCTTGAAAATGCTTATTTTAAAGCAAAACAGCCTCGTTTTGAGCTTTTAAGTCTGCGTTTTAACGTAAACAGCATAAAAAACGGACAATTTTTATTATTCGTTTTTATTAATAATATCGCTTCATTTGAACGACTCAACGATCTGGAAATGCCTGAAAATGCTTATTTTGCCAAAACAGCACGTTTTGAGCTTTAATCTGCGTTTTAACGGCAAAACAGTATAAAAAACGACGAATTTTATTATTCGTTTTTTATTATTAATATTACCCACGGAACGATTTCAACGATCTAAAATGCTTGGAAAATGCTGTTTCAGCAAAACAGCACGTTTTGAGCTTTAATCTCCGTTTTAACGCGTAAAACAGCAAAAAAACGAAATTTTTATTTTTCGTTTTTTTTAAATATTGCTTTATTTGAACGATTTCAACGATTAAAATGCTTGAAAATGCTTATTTTAGCAAAACAGCACGTTTTGAGTTTAATCTGCGTTTTAACGCGAAAAACAGCAAAAACGACGATTTTTTTATTATTTTTTTTTAAATATTGCGTTATTTAACGATTTCAACGACTAAAATGCTTGAAAATGTTTATTTTGCAAAAACAGCACGTTTTGAGTTTTAATCGGGTTTTTTTAACGCGAAAAACGATAAAAATACGAATTTTTTTATTATTTTTTTATTTTTTTTCTATTTAAACGTTTTCCCCAACGATCAAAAAATGTTTCAAAAGGATTTTGAAAAACACGTTTTGAGTTTTAATCTGCGTTTTAACGCAAAAAAAGCATAAAACACAATTTTTTTATTATTCGTTTTTAAAAATTTGTTTTTATTTGAACTTTTCAACGATCAAAAAATGCTTGAAAATGCTTTTTTAGAAAAACAGCACGTTTTGAGCTTTAATCTTTTTTAAAGGGCAAAACAGCAAAAACAATTTTTTTATTATTCGTTTTTATTAATATTGCGTCTATTTGAGCGATTTCAACGATCTAAAAGTTTGAAAATGCTTATTTTAAAAAAAAGCTTTAACTGTTTTTAACGCGAAAAAGCATAAAAAACGACAAATTTTTTTATTTTTCGTTTTTTTTAAATTTGCTTTTATTTAACGATTTCAACATCTAAAATGCTTGAAAATGCTTTTTTTAGCAAAACAGCCTGTTTTGAGTTTAGTCTGCGTTTTAACGCGAAACAGCATAAAAAGAATTTTATTATTCGTTTTATTAATACGTTCTTTTGAACGTTTCAACGATCTGAAATGCCTGAAAATGCTTTTTTTGAAAACAGCACTTTTTGAGTTTTAATCTGCTTTTTAACGCGAAAAACAGCATAAAAAAAAAATTTTTTATTATTCGTTTTTTAAAGACTTTTTGAACGATTTCAACGATCTAAAATGCTTAAAAAATGCTTATTTTAGAAAAAACACAGTTTTGAGCTTTAATCTGCGTTTTAACGGTAAAACAGCATAAAACGACAAATTTTTTTTATTATTCGTTTTCAAACATTGCTTCTATTTGAACGATTTCAACGATCTAAAATGCTTAAAAATGCTTATTTTGAAAAAACAGCACGTTTTGAGTTTATTCTGCGTTTTAACGGTAAAACAGCAAAAAAAGACGAAATTTTTATTATTCGTTTTTTAAATTGGTCCATTTGAACGATTTTAACGATCAAAAAATGCTTGAAAATGCTTTTTTTAGAAAAACAGCACGTTTTGAGCTTTAATCTGCGTTTTAACCGGAAAAACAGCATAAAATGACGAATTTTTCTTATTCTTTTTTATTAATATTGCGCTATTTGCGATTTCAACGATGAAAAAGTTGAAAATGTTATTTTAGCAAAACAGCACGTTTTGAGCTTAAATCTGCGTTTTAACGCGTAAAACAGCATAAAAACGACGAAGTTTTTTATTATTCGTTTTTATTAATATTACGTCTATTTGAACGATTTCAACGATCTAAAATGCTTGAAAATGCTTATTTTAGCAAAACAGCACGTTTTGAGTTTAATCAGCGTTTTAACGCGTAAAACAGCATAAAAACGACGAAATTTTTATTATTCGTTTTTATTAATATTGCGTCTATTTGAACGATTTCAACGATCTAAAATGCTTGAAAATGCTTATTTTAGCAAAACAGCACGTTTTGAGCTTTTAATCTGCGTTTTACGCGTAAAACAGCATAAAAAACGACGAATTTTTATTATTCGTTTTTATTAATATTGCTTCTATTTGAACGATTTCAACGATCTAAAATGCTTGAAAATGCTTATTTTAGCAAAACAACACGTTTTGAGCTTTAATCTGCGTTTTAACGCGTAAAACAGCATAAAAACGACGAAATTTTTATTATTCGTTTTTATTAATATTGCGTCTATTTGAACGATTTCAACGATCTAAAATGCTTGAAAATGCTTATTTTAGCAAAACAGCACGTTTTGAGCTTTAATCTGCGTTTTAACGCGTAAAAACAGCATAAAAAACGACGAATTTTTATTATTCGTTTTTATTAATATTGCGTCTATTTGAACGATTTCAACGATCTAAAAATGCTGAAAAATGCTTATTTTAGCAAAACAGCAATGTTTTGAGCTTTAATCTGCGTTTTAACGCGTAAAACAGCATAAAAACGACGAATTTTATTATTCGTTTTTATTAATATTGCGTCTATTCTGAACGATTTCAACGATCTAAAAATGCTTGAAAATGCTTATTTTAGCAAAACAGCACGTTTTGAGTTTTAATCTGCGTTTTAACGCGTAAACAGCATAAAAACAACGAATTTTTATTATTCGTTTTTATTAATATTGCTTCGATTTGAACGATTTCAACGATCTAAAATGCTTGAAAATGCTTATTTTAGCAAAACAGCACTTTTTGAGCTTTATTCGCTTTTTAACGCAAAACAGCATAAAAACGACGAAATTTTTTA
>NW_027047913.1:0-12088 GCF_025399875.1 Dalotia coriaria | reverse complement strand
AAAATTTTTTTTAAAATTTTGCTTTTTTTAACAAAACACAAAATGTTTAAAAATTTTTTTTTTAAAAACAATTTTTTATTTAATTCGTTTTTTAAAAACATAAAACGAAATTTTTTTAAATTTTTTTTAAAAGCCTTTTAAACTTTAACGTTAAAAAAGTAAAACAAGCAAAACAGATTTTTTTTTTTGCTTTTAAAAAATTTTTTTAAAAAGACAAAATTTTTATTATTTTTTTTTATTTTTATTGGCAGAAGGGTTTAAGTTAAAAATTTTTAAAAATTTATTTTCAATTTTTTTAATTGCTTTTAATTTAAAACACTAAAAGGAAATTTTTATTTTCATTTTTGGCTTTTCCGTTTAACGCAAAAAAGCTTAAAAGCTTTTTTTAAAACCCCTTTTTTTTTTTGCTTTTAAAAAACGAAAAAAACGACAAATTTTAATTTTTCTTTTTAAAAAAGCTTTTTTAACTTTTAAAAATTAAAAGGAAAAAGCTTTTTTTAAAAAACGGTTTTATTTAATTGCGTTTAAGGGTAAAACAAAAAAGCGAATTTTTAAGGGTTTTTATTAATTGTTTTAACTTTTAAAACGTTTAAAAGCGAAATTTATTTTCCCCAAAAAAATTTTATTTTTTCCGAAAACCAAAAAAAAGGAAATTTTTATTTTGTTTTTTAATTTGCTTTTTAAGGGTTTAAAACACTAAAAAGCTTAAAATCTTTTTTAAAAAACCCCTTTATTTAGGGGTTTAACTCAAAAAAGCTAAAAAAAAATTTTAACGTTTTTTTTTAAAAAATTTCTATTTAACGTTTCAAAACTAAAACAAAAATTTTTTTTTAAAAAAGCTTTTTAAACCCTTTTTAACGCTAAAAAGCTAAAAGCTTTTTTTAACGTTTTATTTTTCCCTTTATTTAACGTTTTAACGAAAAATTTAAAACTTTTTTAAAAAAAGTTAACAAAGTGTAAAACAGCATGTAAAACGGACGAAATTTTTTATTGGTCTTGCCTTTTATTACTACTGTTTCCATTTTGAACGGGGATTTCAACGTGATCTAAAATGTTTGAAAATGCTTATTTTAGCAACAGCACGTTTTGAGTTTTAATCTGCGTTTTAACAAGTGTAAAACAGCATAAAAACGACGAAATTTTTTATTATTCGTTTTTATTAATATTGCTTCTATTTGAACGATTTCAACGCAAGATCTAAAATGCATGAAAATAAAGCTTATATTAGCAAAACAGTACGTTTTGAGCTTTAATCTGCGTTTTAACGCGTAAAACAGCATAAAACGACACGAATTTTATTATTCGTTTTTATTAATATTGCGTCTATTTCCAGAAACGTGATTTCTAACGATCTAAAACGCCAGAAAATGCTTATTTTGTAGCAAAACGGCACGTTTTGAGCTTCTTTATTCTGCGTTTAACGCGTAAAACAAAAGCAATAAAAACGTACGAAATTTTTATTATCTGTTTTATTAATATTGTTTCTATTTAAACGATTTCAAATCGATCTAAAATGTTTGAAAAATGCTTTATTTTAGCAAAACAGCACGTTTTGAGTTTCTTTAATCTGCGTTTTAACGCGTAAAACAGCTTTTAAAACGACGTGAATTTTTTTTGCCATTCGTTTTTATTAATATTGCGTCTATTTGAAACGATTTCAACGATCTAAATGCTTGAAAAATGCTTATTTCCAGTAAAACAGCACGTTTTGAGTTTTTATTCTGCGTTTTAACGCGCAAAACAGCATAAAAACGACGAAATTTTATTATTCCGTTTTATTTTATTGCGTCTATTTGAACGATTTCAACGATCTAAAATGCTTGAAAATGCTTTTATTTTAGCAAAAACAGCACGTTTTGAGCTTATTCTGCGTTTCACGCGTAAAATAGCATAAAAACCCATCGAAATTTTATTATTCGTTTTTATTTTTATTGCGTCTATTTGAAACGATTTCAACGATCTGGGTACCGCTTCAAAAATGCTTATTTTGTACAAAACAGCACGTTTTGAGCTTAATCTGCGTTTAACGCGTAAAATGCGCATAAAAACGACGAATTTTATTATTCGTTTTTATTAATATTGCTTCTATTTGAAACGATTTCCAACGACTTAAAAATGCTTGAAAAATGCTTTATATTTAGCAAAACAGCACGTTTTGAGCTTTAACTGCGTTTTAACGCGTGTAAAACAGCATAAAACGACGAATTTTTTATTATTCGTTTTTATTAATATTGCTTCTATTTTGAAACGATTTCAACGATCTAAAATGCTTGAAAATGCTTTTATTTTAACAAAATGTTACTGTCTTTGAGCTTTAATCTGCGTTTTAACTCGTAAAACAGCATAAAAAAAAACGATAAATTTTTTATTATCTGTTTTTTATTAATATTGCTTCAATTTTGGAACGATTTCAACGATCTAAAATGCTTGAAATGCTTATTTTAGCAAAACAGCACGTTTTGAGCTTAATCTGCGATTCCCCAAAACCAACCAAACCCTCAACCATCCCTGATCATTATTGCGTCTATTGAACGATTTCAACGATCTAAAAATGCTTGAAAATGCTGGCCTGAAGCAAAAACGTTACCGCGCCTTGAGTTTTAACTATGTTTTAACGCGTAAAACAAAGCATAAAAACGACGAATTTTTATTATTCCGTTTTATTATTATTGCGTCTATTTGAACGATTTCCAACGATCTAAAATGGCTTGAAAATGCTTCTTTATTATTTTAGCAAAACAGCACGTTTTGAGCTTTATTCTGCGTTTTAACGCGTAAAACAGCATAAAACGACGAAATTTTTATTATTCGTTTTTATTTTTATTGCGTCTATTTGAACGATTTCAACGATCTAAAATGCTTGAAAATGCTTATTTTAGCAAAACAGCACGTTTTGAGTTTTTTCCCGCGTTTTAACGCGAAAAAAAAGATAAAACGACGAAATTTTTATTATTCGTTTTTATTAATATTGCGTCTGTTTGAAACGTGGTTTCAACGTGATCTAAAATGCTTGAAAATGCTTATTTTAGCAAAACAGCATCGTTTTAGCTTTAATCTGCGTTTTAACGCGTAAAACAGCATAAAAAGCGGGACGTGCATTTTTATTTGCCTGTTTTTATTAATATTGTTTCTATTTGAACGATTTCAACGATCTAAAAATGCTTGAAAATGCTTATTTTAACAAAAACAGCACGTTTTGAGCTTTAATCTGCGTTTTAACTCGTAAAACAGCATAAAAACGTCGAATTTTTATTATTCGTTTTTATTAATATTGCGTCTATTTGGAACGATTTCAACGATCTAAAATGCTTCGCTTATTTTAGCAAAAATGGTGTTAATGTTTTGAGTTTTAATCTGCGCTTACCAGCGTAAAACTGCATAAAATGACGAATTTTTATTATTCGTTTTTATTAATATTGCTCTCTCATTTAAAACGATTTCCCCAACGATCTAAAAAATGCTTGAAAATGCTTATTTTAGCAAAACGCTCGTTTGAGTTTAACTGCGTTTAACGCGTAAAAACAGCATAAAACGACGAAATTTTATTATTCCGTTTTATTAATATTGCTTCTATTTGAACAACGATTTCAACGATCTAAAATGCTTGAAATGCTTATTTTAGCAAAAAAAAAAAAAAAACAGCACGTTTTGAGCTAACTGCGTTTTAACGCGTAAAACAGCATAAAACGACAATTTTTGCCATTCGTTTTTAATAATATTGCGTCTACTTGGAATGATTTCAACGATCTAAAAAATGCTTGAAAAATGCTTATTGTAAAGCAAAACAGCACGTTTTGAGCTTTGACGGCAGTTTTAACGCGTAAAACAGCATAAAACGACGAAATTTTTATTATTCGTTTTTATTTTATTGCGTCTATTTGGAACGATTTCAACGATCTAAAATGCTTGAAAATGCTTATTTTAGCAAAACAGCACAAGCTTGAGCTTAATTTGCGTTTTAACGCGTAAAACAGCATAAAAACGTGACGTGAAATTTATTATTCGTTTTTATTTTATTGCGTCTATTTGAAATCGATTTCAACGATCTAAAATGCTTGAAAAATGCTTATTTTAGCAAAAACAGCACGTTTTGAGCTTTAATCTGCGTTTTAACGCGTAAAAACAGCATAAAACGACGAATTTTATTATTCGTTTTTATTAATATTGCGTCTATTTGAACGATTTCCGTACGATCTAAAAATGCTTGAAAATGCTTATTTTAGTTAAAAACAGCATAAAACGACGAAATTTTTATTATTCGTTTTTATTAATATTGCGTCTATTTGAACGATTTCAACGCATCTAAAATGCTTGAAAATGCTTATTTTAGCAAAAATGTGCACGTTTTGAGCCTTTAATCTGCGTTTTAACGCGCAAAACAGCATAAAAACGACGAATTTTTATTATTCGTTTTTACATTATTGCTCTATTTGAACGATTTCAACGATCTAGAATGCTTGAAAATGCTTATTTTAGCAAAACAGCACGTTTTGAGATTTAATCTGCGTTTTAACGCGTGTAAACAGCATAAAACGACGAATTTTTATTATTCGTTTTATTAATATTGCTTCTATTTGAACGATTTCAACGATCTAAAAAATGCTTGAAAATGCTTATTTTAACAAAACAGCACGTTTTGAGCTTTAATCTGCGTTTTAACTCAGTAAAACAGCATAAAACGATAAATTTTTATTATTCGTTTTTATTACTACGTTTATTTGAACGATTTCCATCGATCTAAAATGCTTGAAAATGCTTATTTTAGCAAAACAGCACGTTTTGATCTTTAATCTGCGTTTCAACGCGTAAACCAGCATAAAACGACGAATTTTTATTATTCGTTTTTACATTATTGCGTCTATTATTTGAACGGATTTCACCAGATCTAAAATGCTTGAAAATGTTTATTTTAGCAAAACAGCACGTTTTTGAGTTTTAATCTGCGTTTTAACGCGCGTAAAAACAGCATAGAAAACGACGAAATTTTATTATTCGTTTTTATTAATATTGCTTCTATTTGAACGATTTCAACGATCTAAAATGCTTGAAAATAAGCTTATTTTAAAGAAAACAGCATAATTTTGAGTTTCTTTAATTTGCGTTTTAACGCGTAAAACAGCATAAAAACGACGAATTTTATTATTCGTTTTTATTAATATTGCTTCTATTTGAACGATTTCAACGATCTAAAATGCTTGAAAATGCTTATATTAGCAAAACAGCACGTTTGATGTTTTAACTGCGTTTTAACGCGCGTAAAACAGCATAAAAAGGACGAAATTTTATTATTCGTTTTATTAATATTGCGTCTATTTGAACGATTTCAACGATTCAAAATGCTTGAAAATGCTTATTTTAGCAAAAACAGCACGTTTTGAGCTTTAATCTGTGTTTCAACGCGTAAAACAGCATAAAACGACGAATTTTTTTATTATTCGCTTTTTATTAATATTGAGTCTATTTGAACGATTTCCCAATGATCTAAAATGCTTGAAAATGCTTATTTTAGCAAAACAGCACGTTTTAATCTGTTTTAACGCGTAAAACAAAAGCATAAAGCGACGAAATTTTTATTATCTGTTTTATTAATATTGCGTCTATTCTGAACGATTTCAACGATCTAAAAATGCTTGAAAATGCTTATTTTAGCAAAACAGCATCGTTTTTGAGTTTTATTCTGCGTTTTAACGCGTAAAACAGCATAAAACGACGAAATTTTTATTATTCGTTTTTATTTTTATTGCGACTATTTGAACGATTTCAACGATCTAAAATGCTTTGAAAATGCTTATTTTAGCAAAACAGCACGTTTTGAGCTTTTCTTCTTTAATCTGCGTTTTAACGTTTAAAACAGCATAAAACGACGAAATTTTTATTATTCGTTTTTATTAATATTGCTTCTATTTGAACGATTTCAACGATCTAAAAATGCTTCGTTATTTTAGCAAAAACAAAGCACGTTTTGAGTTTAACGCGTTTTAACGCGTAAACAGCATAAAACGACGAATTTTATTATTCGTTTTTATTAATATTGCTTCTATTTGAACGATTTCAACGATTCAAAAATGCTTGAAAATGCTTATATTAGCAAGTGTTTGAGCTTTAATCTGCGTTTTAACTGTAAAACAGCATAAAAACGATAAATTTTTTATTATTCGTTTTTATTACTGGCTGTTTCTATTTGAACGATTTCAACGATCTAAAATGCTTGAAAATGCTTATTTTGTGCTAAAACAGCACGTTTTGATCTTCTTTAATCTGCGTTTCAACGCGTAAAACCAGCATAAAACGACGAATTTTATTATTCGTTTTATTAATATTGCGTCTATTTGGAACGATTTCAACGATCTAAAATGCTTGAAAATGCTTATTTTAAAGCAAAACAGCACGTTTTGCTTCTTTAACGTTTTAACGCGTAAAACAAAAGTATAGAAACGACGAAATTTTTTATTATTCGTTTTATTAATATTGCTTCTATTTGAACGATTTCAACGATCTAAAAATGCTTGAAAATGCTTATTTTAGCAAAAAAAAAAAACAGCACGTTTTATTTCTAATTTGCGTTTTAACGCGTAAAAACAGCATAAAACGACGAATATTTATTATTCGTTTTTATTAATATTGCTTCTATTTGAAACGATTTTCAACGATCTAAAAATGTTTCTGAAAATGCTTATATGTTAAAAAACAGCACGTTTTGAGCCTTTAATCTCGCGCTTCAACGCGTGTCGCATAAAAGCGACGCAGTATTATTCGTTTTTATTAAAATACGAATTGTCGTGCTGCTTACGTGGAAACGCAGCTGTTTGTGCTGGTGTCAGTTATTTTCGTTATTTATCGTGCTGAAATAAATATCGCAATATTAATAAAAATGAATGGGCCGGCCGTATGCCAGCTTTACGCTGTGGCCCGTATTGTTAACGTGCTGTTATTAATATAAAGAGTTTCAAAGTATTTTATCGTTGAAATGTACCACAGCTACATACAAAAACGACGAATATTTTATTATTCGTTTTACATTATTGCTTCATTTGAACGATTTCAACGATCTAAAATGCTTGAAAATGCTTATATTAGCAAAAACAGCACGTTTTGAGTTTTAATCTGCGCTTCTTAACGCGTAAAACAGCATAAAAGCGACGAAATTCTTTTATTATTCGTTTTATTAATATTGCGTCTATTTGAACGTGATTTCAACGATCTAAAATGCTTGAAAATGCTTATTTTAGCAAAACAGCACGTTTTGAGCTTTAACTGCGTTTCACCCGCGTAAACAGCATAAAAACGACGAATTTTTTATTATTCGCTTTATCAATATTGAGTCTATTTGAACGATTTCCTCAACGATCTAAAATGCTTGAAATGCTTATTTTGCAAAACAGTTAATGTTTTGAGTTTTAATCTGCTTCTGAACGCGTAAAACAGCATAAAAGCGACGAAATTTTTATTCGTTTTTATTAATATTGCGTCTATTTGAACGATTTCAACGATCTAAAAATGCTTGAAAATGCTTATTTTAGCAAAACAGCACGTTTTGAGTTTTATTCTGCGTTTTAACGCGTAAAACAGCATAAAAACGACGAAATTTTATTATTCGTTTTTATTTTTATTGCGACTATTTGAACGATTTCAACGATCTAAAAATGCTTTCAAAATGCTTATTTTAGCAAAAAACAGCGTTTTGAGTTTTAATCTGCGTTTTAACGTTTAAAACAGCATAAAAACGACGAAATTTTTATTATTCGTTTTACACATTGTTTCATTTGAACGATTTCAACGATCTAAAAACGCTTGAAAATGCTTATTTTAGCAAAACAGCATCGTTTTGAGCTTTAATCTGCGTTTTAACGCGTAAACAGCATAAACGACGAATTTTTTATTATCTGTTTTTATTAATATTGTTTCTATTTGAACGATTTCAACGATCTAAAATGCTTGAAATGTTATATTAGCAAAACAGCACGTTTTGAGCTTTAATCTGCGTTTAACGCGTAAAACAGCATAAAACGACGAAATTTTTATTATCTGTTTTTATTAATATTGAGTCTATTTGAACGATTTCAACGATCTAAAAATGCTTGAAAAATGTTTATTTTAGCAAAACAGCACGTTTTGAGTTTTACGCCCTGCGTTTTAACGCGTAAAACAGCATAAAACGACGAAATTTTTATTATTCGTTTTGCCTTTTATTGCGTTCCATTTGAACGTATTTCAACGATCTAAAAATGCTGAAAATTTATTTTAGCAAAACAGCACGTTTGAGCTTTAATCTGCGTTTAAACAAGCGTAAAACAGCATGTAAAACGACGAAATTTTTATTATTCGTTTTTATTAATATTGCGTCTATTTGAACGATTTCAACGATCTAAATGCTGAAAATGCTATTTTAGCAGCAGCACGTTTTGAGCTTTTAATCTGCGTTTTAACGCGTAAAACAGCATAAAAGCGACGAATTTTTTACATTCGTTTTACATTATTGTGTCTATTTGGAACGATTTCAACGATCTAAAATGCTTAAAAATGTATTTTAGCAAAACAGCACGTTTTGAGCTTTAATCTGCGTTTTAACGCGTAAAACAGCATAAAAACGTGCCATGAATTTTTATTATTCGTTTCATTAATATTGCTTCTATTTGAACGATTTCCAACGATCTAATATGCTTGAAAATGCTTAATTTTAGCAAAACGGCATCGTTTTGAGTTTTACCTGCGTTTTAACGCGTAAAACAGCATAAAAATACGAAATTTTTATTATTCGTTTTTATTAATATTGCGTCTATTTGAGTTTTCGATTTCAACGATCTAAAATGCTTGAAAATGCTTATTTTAGCAAACAGCACGTTTTGCTTTAATCTGCGTTCTAACGCGTAAAAGAGCATAACAATGACGAATTTTTATTATCTGTTTTTATTAATATTGTTTCTATTTAAACGATTTCAACGATCTAAAAATGTTTGAAAATGCTTATTTTAGCAAAACAGCACGTTTTGAGCTTTAATCTGCGTTTTAACGCGTAAAAACAGCATAAAACGACGAAATTTTATTATTCGTTTTTATTAATATTGCTCTATTTGAACGATTTCAACGATCTAAAAATGCTTGAAAAATGCTTACGTAGCAAAACAGCACGTTTGAGCTTCTTTAATCTGCGTTTAACGCGTAAAACAGCATAAAAACGACGAATTTTTATTATTCGTTTTTATTAATATTGCGTCTATTTGGAACGATTTCAACGATCTAAAATGCTTGAAAATACTTATTTTAGCAAAACAGCACGTTTGAGCTTTATTCCGCCTTTAACGCGTATAACAGCATAAAAACGTGACGAAATTTTTATTATCGTTTTTATTTTATTGCGTCTATTTGAACGATTTCAACGATCTAAAATGTTTGAAAATGCTTATTTTAACAAAAAGAGTTTTGGCTTTAATCGCGTTTTAACTCGTAAAACAGCAAAAAAACGACGAAATTTTTATATTCTTTTTTTATTAATATTGCGTCTTTTGAACGATTTCAACGATCTAAAATGCTTGAAAATGTTTTTTTTGCAAAACAGCACGTTTTGAGCTTTTTCGCTTTTTAAAGGGGAAAAACAGCAAAAAAAACGACGAAATTTTATTATTCGTTTTTTTTTTTATTGCGTCTATTTGAACGATTTCAAAGATCAAAAAATGTTGAAAATGCTTATTTTAGCAAAACCCCGTTTTGAGCTTTAATTGCGTTTTAACCGTAAAAGCATAAAACGACAAATTTTTTATTATTCGTGATTAATATTTTTATTTGAACGATTTCAACGATCTAAAATGCTTTAAAAAGGTTTATTTTGCCAGATTTTGAGCTTTTAATCGGGCCCCCAAAAGCATAAAAACGACGAAATTTTAATTCGTTTTTATTAATATTGCCTTTGGGGTTTAACGATCAAAATGCTTGAAAATGTTTTATTTTAAAAAAAAACAATTTTTGAGTTTAACTGCGTTCAAACGCGAAAAAGAGCATAACAATGACGAATTTTTATTTTTTTTTTTTATTAATATTCTTCTTTTTAAAAACGATTTCAACGATCTAAAATGTTGAAAATCTTATTTTAGAAAAAACGCCTTTTTGAGTTTAATCGCGTTTAAAGGGTAAAACAAAAAACGCCAAAAATTTTTATTATTCTTTTTTATTAATATTGCTTCTATTTGAACATTTCAACGATCAAAAAATCTTGAAAATGCTTATTTTGCAAAAAAACGTTTTGAGTTTAAATCTGCTTTTTAAGGGTAAAACAGCATAAAAACGACGAATTTTTATTATTCTTTTTTTTAAATTTGCGTCTATTTGAACGTTTCAACGATCTAAAATGCTTGAAAATACTTTTTTTAGCAAAACAGCATTTTTGAGCTTTATTCTGCCTTTAACGCGTATAACAGCATAAAAACGACGAAATTTTTATTATTCGTTTTTTTTTTTATTGCGTCTTTTGAACGATTTCAACGATTTTGCTTGAAAATGCTTATTTTGCAAAACAGATTTTTGGGTCGCTTTTTAACGGAAAAAAACGAAAAAAACGGAATTTTTTATTATTCTTTTTTTAATATTGCTTTTTTTGAACTTTCAACGATCTAAAATGCTTAAAAAATGTTATTTTAGCAAAACAGCACGTTTGGTTTTAATCGGTTTTAACGCGTGAAACAGCATAAAAACCGTTTTTTTATTATTCGTTTTATTAATATTGGTTTTTTTGAACGATTTCAACGATCTAAAACGCGAAAATGCTTATTTTAAAAAACAGATTTTTGAGTTTAATCTGCGTTTTAAGGGAAAAAACAAAAAAAAACGACGAATTTTTATTATTCGTTTTATTAATAGGTTTTATTTGAACGATTTCAACGATCTAAAATGTTTGAAAATGTTATTTTAAAAAAAAGCACGTTTTATTTTAATTGCTTTTTTAACCCCGAAAAACAGCATAAAAGACAAAATTTTTTATTATTCTTTTTTATTAATATTGCGTTTTTTAACGATTTCAAGATCTAAAATGCTTGAAAATGTTATTTTAGCAAAAAGATTTTTGAGTTTTTTCGCGTTTTAACGCGAAAAACAGCATAAAAGACAAATTTTATTATTGATTTTTATTGCGTCTATTTGAACGATTTCAAAGATCTAAAATGCTTGAAAATGCTTATTTTAGAAAAAACAGCACGTTTTGAGTTTAATCTGCTTTTTAAACCAAAAAAGCAAAAAAACAGAATTTTTTTTTTTCGTGATTAATTTTTCTATTTGAACATTTCAACGATCTAAAATGCTTGGGGTTTTTTTTAAAAAACAGCACGGCCCTTTTTAATCGGGTTTTAACGCGTAAAACAGCATAAAACGACGAAATTTTTATTTTTCTTTTTTAAATTGCGTCGAACGATTTCAACGATCAAAAATGTTGAAAATGTTTATTTTAGCAAAACAGCACGTTTTATTTTAATCTGCGTTTTAACGCGTAAAACAGCATAAAACGACGAATTTTTATTATTGTTTTTATTAATTTGCTTCTATTTGAACGATTTCAACGATCTAAAATTTTGTGTTTTTTTTAACAAAACAGCACGTTTTGAGCTTTAATCTGCGTTTAACTCGTAAAACAGCATAAAAACGACGAATTTTTTATTATTCTTTTTTTATTAATATTGATTCTATTTGAACGATTTCAACGATCTAAAATGCTTGAAAATGCTTATTTTGCAAAAACACTTTTTGAGTTTAATCTGCGTTTTCGGGGAAAAACACAAAAAAACGACGAAATTTTTATTATTGTTTTTAAATATTGCGTCTTTTTGAACGATTTCAACGATTAAAATGCTTGAAAAGCTTTTTTAGAAAACGCCTTTTGGCTTTATTCTGCGTTTTAACGCGTAAAACAATAAAAACGAAAAAATTTTATTATTCTTTTTTTTTTTATTGCGTCTTTTGAACGATTTCAACGTTTAAAAAATGCTTGAAAATGTTTTTTTTAGAAAAAACACCCGTTTTGAGTTTAATCTGCGTTTTAACGCGTAAAACACATAAAACGACGAAATTTTTATTTTGTTTTTTATTATTGCTTCTATTTGAACGA
>NW_027047912.1:0-12090 GCF_025399875.1 Dalotia coriaria | reverse complement strand
AAAAAACGAATAATAAAATTCCGTCGTTTTATGTTGTTTTACGCGTTAAAACGCAGATTAAAGCTCAAACGCTGTTTTGCTAAAATAAGCATTTTCAAGATTTTAGATCGTTGAAATCGTTCAAATAGACGCAATAAAAAATAAAACGAATAATAAAAATTTTGTCGTTTTATGTTGGGTTTTACGCTGTTAAAACGCAGAATAAAGCCTAAAACGTGCTGTTTTGCTAAAATAAGCATTTTCGTTTTAGATCGCTGCTGAAACTGTTCAAATAGACGCACATTAATAAAACGAATAATAAAATTTCGTCGTTTTATGTTGTTTTTCGCGTTAAACGTGATTAAAGCTCAAAACGTGCTGTTTTGCTAAAATAAGCATTTTCAAGATTTTAGATCGTTGAAATCGTTCAAATAGACGCAATATTAATAAAAAACGAATAATAAAAAATTTCGTCGTTTTATGTTGTTTACGCGTTAAAACGCAGAATAAAAGCCCAAAACGTGCTGTTTTGCTAAAATAAGATTTTCAAGCATTTCAGATCGTTGAAACCGTTCAAATAGAAGCAATATTAATAAAACGAATAATAAAAATCTGCCGTTTTTATGCTGTTTTACGCGTTAAAACGCAGATTAAAAGCTCAAAACGTGCTGTTTTGCTAAAATAAGCATTGCCATTTTAGATCGTTGAATCGATCAAATAGACGCAATAAAAAATAAAAACGAATAATAAAATTTCGTCGTTTTATGCTGTTTTACGCGTTAAAATGCAGATTAAAGCCTTCCTCAAAAACGTGCTGTTTTGCTAAAATAAGCATTTTCAAGCATTTTACCGTTGAACCGTTCAAATAGACGGCTAATAAAACGAATAAAAATTTCGTCGCTTTTATGCTGCTTCTTTACGCGTTAAAACGCGACAAAGCTCAAAACGTGCTGTTTTGCTAAAAATAACTCATTTTCAAAGCATTTTGATCGTTGAAATGTTCAAATAGAAGCAATATTAATAAAAAGTTCAATATTGCAATTGTCGTTTTATGCTGTTTTACGCATTAAAAACGCAGATTAAAGCTCAAACGTGCTGTTTTGCTAAAAATAAGCATTTTCAAGCATTTTTGTGATCGCTGAAATCGTTCAAATAGACGTAAAAGTAATATTAATAAAAACGAATAATAAAAATCTTCTGTCGTTTTATGTTGTTTTACGCGTTAAAACGCTGATTAAAAGCTCAAAAAACGTGCTGTTTTGCTAAAAATAAGCATTTTCAAGCATTTTAGATCGCTGGAAATCGTTCAAATAGACGCAATATTAATAAAAACGAATAATAAAAATTTCGTCGTTTTATGCTGTTTACGCGTTAAAACGCAGAATAAAGCTCTCAAAACGTGCTGTTTTGCTAAAATAAGCATTTTCAGGCATTTTAGATCGTTGAAATCGTTCAAATAGACGCAATATTAATAAAAACGAATAATAAAAATTTCGTCGTTTTATAAGCGTTTTACGCGTTAAACGCAGATTAAAAGCTCAAACGTGCTGTTTTGCTAAAATAAGCATTTTCAAGCATTTTAGATCGCTGAAATCGTTCAAATATTCGCAATATTAATAAAAAACGAATAATAAAAAATTTCGTCGTTTTATGCTGTTTTACGCGTTTAAACGCAGAATAAAGCTCAAACGTGCTGTTTTGCTAAAATAAGCATTTTCTAAGCATTTTAGATCGTTGAAATCGTTCAAATAGACGCACATTATTAATAAAAACGAATAAATAAAAATTCCCGTCGTTTTATGTTGTTTTACGCAAACGAACAAAGCTCAAACGTGCTGTTTTAAGCAAAATAAGCATTTTCAAGCATTTTTAGATCGTTGAAATCGTCTTTCAAATAGACGTGCAATATTAATAAAACCACCAATAAAAATCGCCGTTTTTATAAGCGGTTTTACGCGTTAAAACGTGATTAAAGTCAAAACGCCGTTTAGCGTACATACGCTACTTGACGCTGAATCGATCAAATAGACGCACAAAATAAAAACGAATAATAAAAATTCCCTGCCGTTTTATGCTGGTTTTACGCGTTAAAACGCAGATTAAAAGCCCCAAACGCCGCTCGCTTTAAAATACTTTCAGCACTAGACCGTTGAAATCGTTCCAATAGAAGCTAAATATTAATAAAACGAATAATAAAAAATTGTCGTTTTATGCTGTTTTACGAGTTAAAAACGCAGATTAAAAGCTCAAACGTGCTGTTTTAAGCAAACAAGCATTTTCGCGATTTTAGATCGTTGAAATCGTTCAACAGACGCTAATAAAAATAAAAACGAATAATAAAATTCTCGTCGTTTTATGTTATGTTTTACGCGTTAAAACGCAGAATAAAGCTCAAAACGTGCTGTTTTGCTAAAATAAGCATTTTCGCTATTTTAGATCGCTGAAATTGTCTTCAAATAGACGTACATTAATAAAAACGAATAATAAAAATTCCCGTCGTTTTTATGCTGTTTTACGCTGCTAAACGCAGATTAAAGCTCAAAACGTGCTGTTTCGCTAAAATAAGCATTTTCAAGCATTTTAGATCGTTGAAATCGTTCAAATAGAGAAGCAATATTAATAAAAAACGAATAATAAAATTTCTGCCGTTTTATGCTGTTTTACGCGTTAAAACGCAGAATAAAGCTCAAAACGTGCTGTTTTGCTAAAATAAGCATTTTCAAGCATTTTAGATCGTTGAAATCGTTCAAATAGAAGCAATATTAATAAAAACGAATAATAAAAATCACGTTTTATGCTGTTTACGCGTTAAACGCAGATTAACGCTCAAAACGTGCTGTTTTGCTAAAATAAGCATTTTCAAGCATTTTAGATCGCTGGAAATCGTTCAACAGACGCAATAAAAATAAAACGAATAATAAAAAATTTCGTCGTTTTATGCTGTTTTACGCGTTAAAAACGCAGATTAAAGCCTGCAAACGTGCTGTTTTGCTAAAATAAGCATTTCAAGCATTTTAAATCGTTGAAATCGTTCAAATAGACGCGCAATATTAATAAAAACGAATAATAAAAATTTTGTCGTTTTATGCTGTTTACGCGTTAAAACGCAGATTAAAAGCTCAAAACGTGCTGTTTTGCTAAAATAATCATTTTCAAGCATTTAGATCAAGCTGAAATCGTTCAAATAGAAGCAATATTAATAAAAACGAATAATAAAAAAATTCGTCGTTTTATGCTGTTTTACGCATTAAAAACGCAGATTAAAGCTCAAAACGTGCTGTTTTGCTAAATAAGCATTTTCGCCATTTTGTGACCGCTGGAAATCGTCTGGGCCAGACGCAATATTAATAAAAACGAATAATAAAAAATTTCTGTCGTTTTATGCTGTTTACGCGTTAAAAACGCAGAATAAAAGCTCAAACGCCGTTTTGCTGCTAAAATAATCATTTTCAAGCATTTTAGATCGTTGAAATCGTTCAAAATAGAAGCAATTATTAATAAAAAACGAATAATAAAAATTCGTCGTTTTATGCCGCTCTACGCATTAAAAACGCAGATTAAAAGCTCTAAAACGTGATGTTTTGCCAAAATAAGCATTTTCAAGCATTTTAGTCCGTTGAATCGTTCAAATAGACGCAATATTAATAAAACGAATAATAAAATTTCGTCGTTATTATTATGCTGTTTTACGTTAAACGCAGAATAAAGCTCAAACGTGCTGTTTTGCTAAAATGCTACTTTTCAAGCATTTAGATCGTTGAAATCGTTCAAATAGAAGTTAATATTAATAAAAACGAATAATAAAAAATTCGTCGTTTTATAAGCTGTTTTACGCGTTAAAACGCAAATTAAAGCTCAAACGTGCTTGCCTTTGCTAAAATAAGCATTTTCGCTACTTCCAGATCGTTAAACCGATCAAATAGACGCAATAAAAAATAAAAACGAATAATAAAATTTGTCGTTTTATGCTGTTTTACGCGTTAAAACGCAGATTAAAAGCTCAAAACGTGCCGTTTTGCTAAAATAAGTTACTTTTCAAGCATTTTGTGATCGTTGAAATCGTTTTAAATAGAAGCAATATTAATAAAAACGAATAATAAAAATTCGTCATTTTATGCTGTTTTACGCGTTAAACGCAGATTAAAAGCCTCAAACGTGCTGTTTTGCTAAAATAAGCATTTTCAAGCATTTTAGATCGTTGAAATCGTTCAAATAGACGCAATATTAATAAAAACGAATAATGTACCTCGTCGTTTTATAAGCTGTTTTACGCGTTAAAACGCAGAATAAAGTTCAAAACGTGCTGTTTTGCTAAAAATAAGCATTTTCAAGCATTTTGTGATCACCTGCTGAAATCGTTCAAATAGAAGCAATATTAATAAAAACGCACTACAAAAATTCGTCGTTTTTGCTCTTTTACGCGTTAAAACGCGGATTAACGCTCAAAACGTGCTGTTTTGCTAAAATAAGCATTTTCAAGCATTTTAGATCGTTGAAATCGCTGGAAATAGATGCACAAAAATAAAACGCAATAATAAAAAATTTCATCGTTTTGCTGTTTTACGCGTTAAAACGCAGATTAAAAGCCTTCCAAAACGGTGCTGTTTGCTAAATAAGCATTTTCAAGCATTTTAGATCGTTGAAATCGTTCAAATAGGAAGCAAATATTAATAAAACGAATAATAAAAAATTCTGTCGTTTTATGTTGTTTTACGCGTTAAAACGCAGATTAAAAGCTCAAAACGTGCTGTTTTAAGGTACCAAGCATTTTCAAGCATTTTAGATCGTTGAAATCGTTCAAATAGATAATATGAATAAAACGAATAATGTAATTTTACGTTTTATGCTGTTTTACGTGTTAAAACGCAGATTAAAGCTCAAAACGCGCTGTTTTGCTAAAATAAGTATTTTCAAGCATTTTAGATCGCTGAAACTGTTCAAATAGACGCACATTAATAAAACGAATAATAAAAAATTTCGTCGTTTTATAAGGCGCTGTTTTTACGCGTTAAACGTAGATTAAAAGCTCAAAACGTGCTGGTTTTGATAAAATAAGCATTTTCAAGCATTCTATATCGTTGAAATTGCCCAAATAGACGCAATAAAAATAAAACGCAATAATAAAAATTTCGTCGTTTTATTGCTTTACGCGTTAAACGCAGAATAAAAGCGCCTCAAAACGTGCTGTTTTGCTAAATAAGCATTTTCGCTACATTTTAGATCGTTGAAATCGTTCAAAGAGAATCATTATTAATAAAAAAACGAATAATAAAAAATTGTCGTTTTATGTTGTTTTACGCGTTAAAAACGGCAGATTAAAAGCTCAAACGTGCTGTTTTGCTAAATAAGCATTTTCAAGCATTTTAGATCGTTGAAATCGTTCAAATAGACGCGTAAATAAAAATAAAAACGAATAATAAAAAATTTTCGTCGTTTTTATGTTGCCTTTACGCGCTAAAACGCAGATTAAAAAGCCTTCCAAACGTGCTGTTTTGCTAAAATAAGTCCTCGCTAATTTTTTTGTGATCGTTGAAATCGTTCAAATAGAAGCAATATTAATAAAAACGAATAATAAAAATCTTCTGTCGTTTTATGCTGTTTACGCGTTAAAAACGTGATTAAAAGTTCAAAACGTGCTGTTTTATAAAATAAGCATTTTCAAGCATTTTTAGATCGTTGAAATCGTTTAAATAGAAGCAATATTAATAAAAAAACGAATAATAAAAAATTCGTCATTTTTGCTGGTTTACGCGTTAAACGCAGATTTCAAAGCTCAAACGTGCTGTTTTTCTAAAATAAGCATTTTCAAGCATTTTAGATCGCTGAAATCGCTCAAATAGACGCGTACCGTTAATAAAAAACGAATAATAAAATTTCGTCGTTTTTATGCTGCTCTTACGCGTTAAAACGCAGAATAAAAGCTCAAAACGTGCTGTTTTGCTAAAATAAGCATTTTCAAGCATTTTAGATCGTTGAAATGTTCAAATAGCTAATATTAATAAAAAACGAATAATCGTAAATTTCGTCGTTTTATGCTGGTTTTACGTTAAAACGCAGATTAAAGCCTGCAACGTGCTGTTTTGCTAAAAATAAGCATTTTCTGGCATTTTAGATCGTTGAAATCGTTCAAAATAGACGCACAAAATAAAAACGAATAACAAAAGTTTCGTCGTTTTTATGCTGTTTTACGCGTTAAAACGCAGAATAAAGCTCAAAAAACGTGCCGTTTTGCTGCAACAAGCATTTTCAAACATTTTAGATCGTTGAAATCGTTCAAAGAGAAGCAATATTAATAAAACGAATAATAAAAAAATCTCGTCGCCTTTATGCTGTTTTACGCGTTAAAATGCAGATTAAAAGCTCAAACGTGCTGTTTGCTAAAATAAGCATTTTCAAGCATTTTTAGATCGTTGAAATCGTTCAAATAGACGCAATAAAAATAAAAAAACGAATAATAAAAATTTCGTCGTTTTATGCTGTTTTACGCGTTAAAACGCAGATTGTGCTCAAAACGTGCTGTTTTGCTAAATAAGTATTTTCAAGCATTTTAGGATCGTTGAAATCGTTCAAATAGACGCAATAAAAATAAAAACGAATAATAAAAATTTCTGTCGTTTTTATGTTGTTTTACGCGTTAAAAACGCAGAATAAAGCCTCAAAACGTGCTGTTTTGCTAAAATAAGCATTTTCAAACATTTTAGATCGTTGAAATCGTTCAAAGAGAAGGCCATTAATAAAAACGAATAATGTACCTGTCGTTTTTATGCTGTTTTACGCGTTAAAACGCAGATTAAAGCTCAAAACGTGCTGTTTTGCTAAAAATAAGCATTTTCAAGCATTTTAGATCGTTGAAATCGTTCAAATAGACGCAATAAAAATGTAAAAACGAATAATAAAAAATTTCGTCGTTTTTATGCTGTTTTTACGCGTTAAAACGCAGATTAAAGCCTAAAACGTGCTGTTTTGCTAAAATAAGCATTTTCAAGCATTTTAGGATCGTTGAAATCGTTTAAATAGAAGCACATAATAAAAAACGAATAATAAAAATTCGTCATTTTATGCTGTTTTACGCGTTAAAACGCAGACAGTTTTCTCAAAAACGTGCTGTTTTGCTTAAAATAAGCATTTTCAAGCATTTTAGATCGTTGAAACTGCTCAAATAGACGCAATATTAATAAAAAACGAATAATAAAAATTTCTGCCGTTTTATGTTGTTTTACGCGTTAAAACGCAGAATAAAGCTCAAAACGTGCTGGTTTTGCTAAAATAAGCATTTTCAAGCATTTTAGATCGCTGAAATCGTTCAGCTGAAGTAATATTAATAAAACGAATAATAAAAAAATTCGTCGTTTTGCTGTTTTACGCGTTAAAATGCAGATTGCAAAGCTCAAAACGTGCTGTTTTGCTAAAATAAGCATTTTCAAGCATTTTAGATCTTTGAAATCGTTCAAACAGACGCAATAAAAAATAAAAACGAATAATAAAAATTTCGTCGTTTTTATGTCGTTTTACGCGTTAAAACGCAGACTAAAAGCTCAAACGTGCTGTTTCTTCTCTAAAATAAGCATTTTCAAGCATTTTAGATCGTTGAAATCGCCTAAATAGACGCAATATTAATAAAAACGAATAATAAAATTTCCTGTCGTTTTATGCTGTTTTACGCGTTAAAAAACGCAGAATAAAAGCTCGCAAACGTGCTGTTTTGCTAAAATAAGCATTTTCAAGCATTTTAGATCGTTGAAATCGTTCAACAGAAGCAATATTAATAAAAACGAATAATCAAAAATTTCGTCGTTTCTTTTATGTTGTTTTACGCGTTAAACGCAGATTAAAGCTCAAAACGTGCTGTTTTGCTAAAATAAGCATTTTCAAGCATTTTAGATCGTTAAAACCGTTCAAATAGACGCACAAAAATAAAAACGAATAATAAAATTCGTCGTTTTTATGCTGTTTTACGCGTTAAAACGTTATGAATAAAGCTTCCTAAAACGTATTGCCTTGCTAAAATAAGCATTTTCAAACATTTTTAGATCGTTGAAATCAATTCAAAGAGAAGCAATATTAATAAAACGAATAATAAAAATCTGTCGTTTTTATGCTGTTTTACGCGTTAAAATGCAGATTAAGCTCAAAACGTGTTGTTTGCTAAAATAAGCATTTTCAAGCATTTTAGATCGTTGAAATCGTTCAAATAGACGCAATAAAAATAAAAAACGAATAATAAAATTCCTCTGTCATGTTTTATGTTGTTTATCGCGTTAAAACGCAGATTAAAGCTCAAAACGTGCTGTTTTGCTAAAATAAGCATTTTCAAGCATTTTAGATCAAGCTGAAATCGTTCAAATAGACGCAATAAAAAATAAAAAACGAATAATAAAAATTTCGTCGTTTTATGCTGCCTTACGCGTTAAAACGCAGAATAAAGCTCAAACGTGCTGTTTTGCTAAAATAAGCATTTTCAAACATTTTAGATCGCTGGAAATCGCTCTTAAATAGAAGCTAAATATTAATAAAAAACGAATAATAAAAATTCGTCATTTTTATGCTGTTTTACGCGTTAAAACGCAGATTGTGCTCAAAACGCGCTGTTTTGCTAAAATAAGCATTTTCAAGCATTTTAGATCGTTGAAATCGTTCAAATAGACGCAATATTAATAAAACGAATAATAAAATTTCGTCAGTTTTATGCTGTTTTACGTTAAAACGCAGAATAAAGTTCAAAACGCGCTGTTTTGCTAAAAATGCTACTTCAAGCATTTTAGATCGTTGAAATCGTTCACAATAGAAGCAATATTAATAAAAACGAATAATAAAAATTCGTCGTTTTTTACCTTTTACGCGTTAAACGCGGATTAACGCTCAAAACGTGCTGTTTTGCTAAACAAGCATTTCAAGCATTTTAGATCGCTGAAATCGTTCAAATAGATGCAATAAAAAATAAAAAACTTAATGGCCAAAAATTTCATCGTTTTAATGTTTTACGCGTTAAAACGCAGATTAAAGCTCAAAACGTGCTGTTTTGCTGCAAAATAAGCATTTTCAAGCACGTAGATCGTTGAAATCGTTCAATAGACGCACATTAATAAAAACGAATAATAAAAATTTTCGTCGTTTTGCGTAAAGCGTTTTACGCGTTAAAACGCGTGAATAAAAGCTCAAAATCGTGCTGTTTTGCTGCTAAAATAAGCATTTTCAAGCACGGTAGACGTTGAAATCGTTCAAATAGAAGCTACATTAATAAAAACGAATAATAAAAATTTCGTCGTTTTTATGCTGTTTTACGCGTTAAAACGCAGATTAAAGCTCAAACGCGCTGTTTCCTTGCTAAAATAAGCATTTTCGCTAATTTTGTGATCGTTGAAATCGTTCAAATAGAAGCATTGTATGAATAAAAAACGAATAATAAAAATTTGTCGTTTTATGCCGTTTTACGTGTTAAACGCAGATTAAAGCTCAAAACGCTGTTTTGCTAAAATAAGCATTTTCGCTATTTTAGATCGTTGAAATCGTTCAAACAGACGCAATATTACCAAAACGAATAATGCGTAAATTTCGTCGTTTTGGCGCGTTTTACGTTAAAACGCAGAATAAAGCTCAAAACGTGCTGTTTTGCTAAAAAATAAGCATTTTCGCCATTTGTGATCGCCGGAAATTGCTCAAATAGAAGCAATATTAATAAAAAACGAATAATAAAATTCCGTTGTCGTTTTATGCTGTTTTACGCGTTAAACGCAGATTAAAGCTCAAAACGTGCTGTTTTGATAAAATAAGCATTTTCAAGCATTTTATATCGTTGAAACTGTTCAAATAGACGCAATAAAAATAAAAAACGAATAATAAAAATTCTGTCGTTTTATGCTGTTTTGCACGCGTTAAACGCAGAATAAAAGCTCAAAACGTGCTGTTTTGCTGCTAAAATAAGCATTTTCAAGCATTTTAGATCGTTGAAATCGTTCAAAGAGAATCAATACAATAAAACGAATAATGTACCCGTCGTTTTATGCTGTTTTACGCGTTAAAACGCAGATTAAAGCTCAAACGTGCTGTTTTGCTGCTAAAATAAGCATTTTCAAGCATTTTAGATCGTTGAAATCGTTCAAATAGACGCAATAAAAATGTAGTAAAAAACGAATAATAAAATTCTCGTCGTTTTATGTTACCTACGCGTTAAAACGCAGATTAAAGCTCAAACGGTGCTTTCGTTTTGCTAAAATAAGCATTTTCAAGCATTTAGATCGTTGAAATCGTTCAAATAGAAGCAATATTAATAAATAACAAATAATAAAAAATTTCGTCGTTTTTATGCGTTGTTTTACGCGTTAAAACGCAGATTGCCTCAAAACGTGCTGCTTTAAGCACAAGCATACTAGAAAATGTATAAGCAATACCATTTTATGCTGGTTTACGCGTTAAACGCAGATTAAAGCTCAAACGTGCTGTTTTTCTAAAATAAGCATTTTCAAGCATTTTAGATCGTTGAAATCGCTCAAATAGACGCAATATTAATAAAAAACGAATAATAAAATTCTCTGTCGTTTTTATGCTGTTTACGCGTTACAAAACGCAGAATAAAGCTCAAACGTGCTGTTTTGCTAAATAAGCATTTTCAAGCATTTTAGATCGTTGAACCGTTCAAATAGAAGTAATATTAATAAAAAACGAATAATCAAAAATTTCTGTCGTTTTATGCTGTTTTACGCGTTAAACGCAGAGGATTAAAAGCTCAAACGCGGCTGTTTTGCTAAATAAGCATTTTCAAGCATTTTAGATCGTTAAAACCCGTTCAAATAGACGCAAAAAAAAATAAAACGAATAAAAAAAATTTCTCTTTTTTTGCTTTTTTACGCGTTAAAACGCAGAATAAAGCTCAAAAACGTTTTTTGCTAAAAAAGCATTTTAAAAACATTTTAGATCGTTGAAATCGTTAAAAGAAGAAATTTTAATAAAAACGAAAAAAAAACGTCTTTTTTTAGCTTTTTGCTTAAAAACGCAGTTTAAAAACTCAAAACGTCTGTTTTGCTAAAATAAGCATTTTCAATTTTTAGATGTTGAAATCGTTCAAATAGACGAAATAAAAAAAAAAACGAAAAATAAAAATTTGTCTTTTTATGCTGTTTTACGCTTTAAAACCAGATTGCTCAAAACGTGCTGTTTTCAAAATAAGCTTTTTCAAGCATTTTAGATCGGAAATCTTTTTAAATAGAAAAATATTAAAAAAAAAACGAAAAAAAAAATTCGTCATTTTATGCTGTTTTCGCTTTAAAAACGCAGATTAAAACTCAAAACGTGCTGTTTTGTAAAAAAAACATTTTCAAGCATTTTAGATCGTTTGAAATCGTTTTCAAATAGACGCAATATTAAAAAAACGAATAAAAAAAAATTTCGTCGTTTTATGTGTTTACGCGTTAAAACGCAGAATAAACTCAAAACGTGCTGTTTTGCTAAAAACATTTTAAGCTTTTTTAGATCGTTGAAATCGTTCAAAAAAACAATATTAATAAAAACGAATAAAAAAATTGTCGTTTTATTTGTTTTACCGTTAAAATGCAATTAAAGCTCAAAACGTCTGTTTTGCTAAAAAAAGCTTTTTCAAGCTTTTTTAGATCTTTGAAATCGTTCAAATAGACGCAAAAAAAAAAAAACGAATAAAAAAAATTTCGTCGTTTTATGCTGTTTTACGCGTTAAAACGCAGACAAAAGCTCAAAACGGCTTTTTTGAAAAATAACATTTTCAAGCATTTTAGATCGTTAAAATCGTTAAAATAAAAGTATTAAAAAAAAACGAAAAATAAAATTTGTCGTTTTTTATGCTGTTTTACGCGAAAACGCAGAAAAAACTCAAAACGTGCTGTTTTGCTAAAATGAGCATTTTAAGCATTTTAGATCGTTGAAATCTTCAAAAGAATATTAATAAAAACGAATAATAAAAATTTCGTCGTTTTATGCTGTTTAGGTTAAAACGCAGATTAAAACTCAAAACGGCTTTTTGCTAAAAAAAAGCATTTTCAAGCTTTTTGGATCGTTGAAATGTTCAAATAGCAATATTAATAAAACGAATAAAAAAAAATTCGTCGTTTTGCTTTTTTACGCTTTAAAAACGGATTAAAAAAC
>NW_027047911.1:0-12094 GCF_025399875.1 Dalotia coriaria | reverse complement strand
GAATTTATTATTTACGTTTATTAATATTGCGTCTATTTGAACGACCGATTTTAAAAGCTTTTAAAATTCTGCGTTTTTTATTATTCGACGTCTATTTGAACGATTTCAACGATCAAAATGCGACGAAATTTGCTTTATATTCGTTTTATTAATATTGCTCTATTTGAACGATTTCAACGATCTAAAATGCTTGAAAATGCTTATTTTAGCAAAACAGCAGTTTGAGCTTTAATTGCGTTTTAACGCTAAAACAGCATAAAACGACGAATTTTTATTATTCGTTTTTATTAATATTGCTTCTATTTGAACGATTTCAACGATCTAAAATGCTTGAAAATGCTTATTTTAGCAAAACAGCACGTTTTGAGCTTTAATCGCGTTTTAACGCGTAAACAGCATAAAACGACGAATTTTTATTATTCGTTTTATTAATATTGCTTCTATTTGAACGATTTCAACGATCTAAAATGCTTGAAAATGCTTATTTTAGCAAAACAGCACGTTTTGAGCTTTAATCTGCGTTTTAACGCGTAAAACAGCATAAAAACGACGAATTTTTATTATTCGTTTTATTAATATTGCGTCTATTTGAACGATTTCAACGATCTAAAATGCTTGAAAATGCTTATTTTAGCAAAACAGCACGTTTTGAGCTTTAATCAGCGTTTTAACGCGTAAAACAGCATAAAACGACGAAATTTTTATTATTCGTTTTTATTAATATTGCTCTATTTGAACGATTTCAACGATCTAAAATGCTTGAAAATGCGTATTTTAGCAAAACCGCAGTTTTGAGCTTTAATCTGCGTTTTAACGCGTAAACAGCATAAAACGACGAATTTTTATTATTCGTTTTTATTAATATTGCGTCTATTTGAACGATTTCAACGATCTAAAATGCTTGAAAATGCTTATTTTAGCAAAACAGCACGTTTTGAGCTTTTATCACGTTTTAACGCGTAAAACAGCATAAAACGACGAAATTTTTATTATTCGTTTTTATTAATATTGCGTCTATTTGAACGATTTCAACGATCTAAAATGCTTGAAAATGATTATTTTAGCAAAACAGCACGTTTTGAGCTTTAATCTGCGTTTTAACGCGTAAAACAGCATAAAACGACGAATTTTTATTATTCGTTTTTATTAATATTGCTCTATTTGAACGATTTCAACGATCTAAAAGCTTGAAAATGCTATTTCCAGCAAAACAGCACGTTTTGAGCTTTAATCTGCGTTTTATCGCGTAAAACAGCATAAAAACGACGAAATTTTTATTATTCGTTTTTAATAATATTGCGTCTATTTGAACGATTTCAACGATCTAAAATGCTTGAAAATGCTTATTTTAGCAAAACAGCACGTTTTGAACTTTGATCAGCGTTTTAACGCGTAAAACAGCATAAAAACGACGAAATTTTTATTATTCGTTTTTATTAATATTGCGTCTATTTGAACGATTTCAACGATCTAAAATGCTTGAAAATGCTTATTTTAGCAAAACAGCACGTTTTGAGCTTTAATCTGCGTTTTAACGGTAAAACAGCATAAAACGGCGAATTTTTATTATTCGTTTTTATAATATTGCTTCTATTTGACGATTTCAACGATCTAAAATGCTTGAAAATGCTTATTTTAGCAAAACAGCACGTTTGAGCTTTAATCGCGTTTTAACGCGTAAAACACATAAAACGACGAAATTTTTATTATCGTTTTATTAATATTGCTCTATTTGAACGATTTCAACGATCTAAAATGCTTGAAAATGCTTATTTTAGCAAAACAGCACGTTTTGAGCTTTTAATCTGCGTTTTAACGCTAAAACAGCATAAAAAACGACGAAATTTTATTATTCGTTTTATTAATATTGCTTCTATTTGAAACGATTTCAACGATCTAAAATGCTTGAAAATGCTTATTTTAGCAAAACAGCACGTTTTGAGCTTAATCTGCGTTTTAACGCGTAAAACAGCATAAAACGACGAATTTTTTATTATTCTGTTTTTATTAATATTGCGTCTATTTGAACGATTTCAACGATCTAAAATGCTTGAAAATGCTTATTTTAGCAAAACAGCATCGTTTTGAGCTTTAATCTGCGTTTTAACGCGTAAAACAGCATAAAAACGACGAATTTTTTTATTATTCGTTTTTTATTAATATTGCTCTATTTGAACGATTTCAACGATCTAAAATGCTTGAAAATGCTTATTTTAGCAAAAACAGCACGTTTTGAGCTTTAATCTGCCTTTTACGCGTAAAACAGCATAAAAACGACGAAATTTTTATATTCGATTTTATTAATATTGCTTCTATTTGAACGATTTCAACGATCTAAAATGCTTGAAAATGCTTATTTTAGCAAACAGTTAGTTTTGAGCTTTTAATCTGCGTTTTAACGCGTAAAACAGCATAAAAAACGACGAATTTTTTATTATTCGTTTTTAATAATATTGCGTCTATTTGAACGATTTCAACGATCTAAAATGCTTGAAAATGCTTATTTTAGCAAAACAGCACGTTTTGAACTTTAATCGCGTTTTAACGCGTAAAACAGCATAAAACGGCGAAATTTTTATTATTCGTTTTTATTAATATTGCGTCTATTTGAACGATTTCAACGATCAAAATGCTTGAAAATGCTTATTTTAGCAAAACAGCACGTTTTGAGCTTTATTCTGCTTTTTAAGCGTAAAAAAACATAAAAAACGGAAAAATTTTTTATTATTCTTTTTTTATTAATATTGTTTTTTTTTGCACGATTTCAACGATCAAAAAATCTTAAAAAATGTTTATTTTAGAAAAACAACACGTTTTAAACTTTTCTGCGTTTTCGCGTAAAACAGCCAAAAAAAGGGCAATTTTTTAATTATTCGTTTTTATTAATATTGCTTCTTTTTAAAAAACGTTTTCCCCAAGGGGATCTAAAATGTTTTGAAAATGCTTTTTTTGCAAACGCCGTTTTGAGCTTTAATCTGCGTTTTAACGCGTAAAACAGCAAAAAAAGGGGGAAAAATTTTATTATTCTTTTTTAAATTAATATTGCTTCTTTTTGGGAACGATTTAAACGACCCGGGGAAAAATCCATTTTGGCAAAACAGCACTTTTTGAGCTGTAACGGTTTTAACGCGAAAAAGCCAAAAAAAACGACAAATTTTTTTATTATTCTTTTTTTATTAATTTTTTGCGTTTTTAAAACGGTTTCCCAACAAAAAAATGTTTTTGGAAAAATGCTTTTTTTCGCAAAACAGCACGTTTTGGGTTTTTAAGCTGCTTTTTTTAACGCGAAAAACAGCAAAAAAACAAGAATTTTTTTTGTTTCTTTTTTATTAATATTGCGTCTATTTGAAGGGTTTAACGATAAAAATTTTAAAAATGCTTATTTTAGCAAAACAGCCCTTCTTAAACTTTAATCTGCGTTTTAACGCGTAAAAGCCCCTAAAAACGACGAATTATTTATTATTCTTTTTTATTTATTGCTTCTATTTGAACGATTTAAACGATCTTAAATGCTTGAAAATGTTTTTTTAGCAAAACAGCATTTTTTGAGCTTTTTCCGGCGTTTTAACGCGTAAAAAAACCCAAAAAAAAACGACAAAAATTTTTTATTATTCGTTTTTTTAATATTGCGCCCTTTTTGGGAAGATTTCAACGATCAAAAATCTTGAAAATGTTTTATTTTAAGCAAAACAGCACGTTTTAGCTTTAATCTGCGTTTTAACGCTTTAAAAAAAGATAAAACACGAATTTTTTTATTCTTTTTTTTTATAATATTGCTTCTATTTGATCGATTTCAACGATCTTTGAAAATGCTTTTTTTAGAAAAAACAGAACTTTTTGAGTTTAACCCGCTTTTTTAACGCGAAAAACAGCTTTAAAACGAAAAAATTTTTTTTCTTTTTTTATTAATATTGCGTCTTTTAACGATTTCAACGATCAAAATGCGAAAATGCTTATTTTAGCAAAACAGCACGTTTTGAGTTTTAACGGCGTTTTAACGCGAAAAACAGCATAAAACGACGAATTTTTTATTATTCTTTTTTTATTAATATTGCTTCTATTTGAACGATTTCAACGATCTTCTTGAAAATGTTTTATTTTAGCAAAACAGCACGTTTTGAGTTTTAATTTTGCTTTTTTAACGCGTAAAACAGCAAAAAAAGCGAATTTTTATTTTTGGGTTTTTTATTAATATTTTCTTTTAACGATTTCAAGGGGATCTAAAATGCTTAAAAAATGCTTTTTTTTAGAAAAAACAGAATTTTTTGAGTTTTTAATCTGCTTTTTAACGCGTAAAACAGCATAAAAACGACGAATTTTTATTATTCTTTTTTTATTAATATTCCCTTTTTTGGGAACGATTTCAACGACCCAAAAACTTGAAAATTTTTTTAAACCCAAAACAGCCCGGGGTTTTTAATCTGCGTTTTAACGGGGAAAACCCAAAAAAAACGACGAATTTTTTTTAACCATTAACATTGCTTCTATTTAAACGATTTCAACGATCTAAAATGCTTGAAAATGCTTTTTTTAAAAGAAAAACAGCACGTTTTGAGTTTTAATCTCTTTTTAACGCGTAAAAAAACAAAAAAACGACAAATTTTTTTTATTATTCTTTTTTTATTAATATTGCTTCTATTTGAACGATTTAAACGATCAAAAAAATGCTTAAAAATGATTTTTTTTAGCAAAACAGCACGTTTTGAGTTTTTAATCTGCGTTTTAAGGGTAAAACAGCAAAAAAAACGGGGGGTTTTTATTATTCGTTTTTAATAATATTGCGTTTTTTTTGGGAACAATTTCAACGATCAAAAATGCTTAAAAAATGTTTTTTAAGCAAAACAGCACGTTTTGAGTTTTAATCTCGTTTAACGCGTAAAACAGAAAAAAACGACAAATTTTTTTATTATTTTTTTTTTATTAATTTTTGCTTCTTTTTTGAACGATTTCAACGATCAAAAAATGTTTGAAAATGCTTTTTTTTGGGAAAAAAGACGTTTGAGCTTTAAATCTGCGTTTTAACGCGTAAAAAAACATAAAACGACGAATTTTTTTTTTCTTTTTTTATTAATATTGCTTCTTTTTTGGTACGATTTCAACGTTTAAAATGCGAAAATGATTATTTTAGCAAAACAGCCTTTTTTGATCTTTAACCCTGCGTTTTAACGCGTAAAACAGCATAAAACGACGAATTTTTTATTATTATTTTTTTATTAATTTTTGGTCTATTTGAACAAAACCCGATCTTTTTTGAATATGTTTTTTTTTTTAGAAAAACAGCACTTTTTGGTTTTTAATCTGCTTTTTAACGCGTAAAAAAAAGCTTAAAAAACGATAAATTTTTTATTATTCGTTTTTATTAATTTTTTCTTTTTAAAAACGATTTCAACGACAAAAAATGTTTAAAAAATTTTTATTTTAGCAAAACACCCGTTTTGAGTTTTATTCTGCGTTTAACGCGTAAAAGTAAAAACGACAATTTTTTTTATTCTTTTTTTATTAATATTGTTTATTTGAACTTTTAAAAATCTAAAGTTAAAAAATGTTTTTTACAAAACAGCACTTTTTGAGCTTTAATCGGTTTTAACGCTAAAACAAAAAACGACAAATTTTTTATTATTCGTTTTTATTAATTTCGTCTATTTAAACGATTTAACGATTAAAATGTTTTTGAAAATGTTTTTTTAAAAAAAGCACTTTTTGTGCTTTAATCTGCTTTTTGCGAAAAACACATAAAACGACAAATTTTTTATTCGTTTTTATTAATATTGCTTTATTTGAACGATTTCTACGATCTAAAATGCTTGAAAATGCTTATTTTAGAAAAACACCCGTTTGAGTTTAATCTGCTTTTTAACGCGTAAACACAAAAAACGACAAATTTTTTATTATTCGTTTTTTTAAATATTTTTATTTGTACGATTTCAACGATCTAAAATGCTTGAAAATGATTATTTTAGCAAAACACCCTTTTTGAGCTTTAATCTGCTTTTTTAACGCGTAAAACACAAAAAAAACGACGAAGTTTTTATTATTCGTTTTTATTAATATTGCGTCTTTTGAAAAATTTTCAACGATCTAAAATGCTTGAAAATGTTTATTTTAAAAACAGCACGTTTGAGTTTTAATCTGCTTTTTAAGGAAAAACCATAAAAACGATGAATTTTTATTATTCGTTTTTTAAATATTGCTTCTATTTGAACGATTTAACGATTAAAATGTTTGAAAATGCTTATTTTTAGCAAAACAGCACGTTTTGAGTTTTATTCTGAGTTTTAAGGGTAAAACACAAAAAAACGACAAAATTTTTTTAATTTTTCGTTTTTTTAAATTTGCGTCTTTTTGAACGATTTCAACGATCTAAAATGCGAAAATGTTTATTTTAGAAAAACAGCACGTTTTGAGCAATCTGCTTTTTAACGCGTAAAACAGCATAAAACGACAAATTTTTTTATTTTTCGTTTGTTATAAATTGCGTCTATTTGAACGATATCAACTATCAAAATGCTTGTAAAAGCTTATTTTAGCAAAACATCACGTTTTGAGCTTTAATCTGCTTTTAAGCGCGTAAAACACATTAAAATGACGAATTTATTTTAAAATGTTTTTATTAATAAGCTTCTATTTAAGTTTTCACTTACAAAATGCTTAAAAGCTTATTTTAGCAAAACAGCCGTTTTGAGCTTTATTTGCGTTTAACGTAAAAAAGCTATTAAAAACAGCATCTTTGATTTTTAATTCACTTTTGAACCGTAAACGATAAAACGAAATTTTATTATTCGTTTTTTATAATATGCGTCTATTAGAACTTTCAACGATTTTAAAATGCTTGAAAATGCTTATTTTAGCAAAACACACGTTTTGAGCTTTTAATCTGCGATTTAACGCGTAAAACAGTCATAAAACGACGAATTTTAATTTGTTTGTTATATTATTACTTCATTTGAACGATTTCAACGATCTAATGTTTGAAAATGCTTATTTAGCAAAACAGCACGTTTTTGAGCTTTTATTCTGCTTTTAGCGTAAAACAGCATTAAAAAGACGAAATTTTTATTATTCGTTTTATTAATATTGCGTCTATTTGAACGATTTCAACGATTAAAATGCTTGAAAATGTTTTTTAGCAAAACAGCACGTTTTGAGCTTTAATCTGCGTTTTAACGCGTAAAACAGCATAAAACGACGAAATTTTTATTATTCGTTTTTATTAATATTGCGTCTATTTGAACGATTTCAACGATCTAAAATGCTTGAAAATGTTTTATTTTAGCAAAACAGCACGTTTTGAGCTTTAATCTGCGTTTTAACGCGTAAAACAGCATAAAACGACGAATTTTTATTATTCGTTTTTATTAATATTGCTTCTATTTGAACGATTTCAACGATCTAAAATGCTTGAAAATGCTTATTTTAGCAAAACAGCACGTTTTGAGCTTTAATCTGCGTTTTAACGCGTAAAACAGCATAAAACGACGAATTTTTATTATTCGTTTTTATTAATATTGCTTCTTTTGAACGATTTCAACGATCTAAAATGCTTGAAAATGATTATTTTAGCAAAACAGCACGTTTTGAGCTTTAATCTGCGTTTTAACGCGTAAAACAGCATAAAACGACGAATTTTTATTATTCGTTTTTATTAATATTGCGTCTATTTGAACGATTTCACGATCTAAAAATGCTTGAAAATGTTATTTTAGCAAAACAGCACGTTTTGAGCTTTAATCTGCGTTTTAACGCGTAAAACAGCATAAAAACGACGAATTTTTATTATTCGTTTTTATTAATATTGCTTCTATTTGAACGATTTAACGATCTAAAATGCTTGAAAATGCTTATTTTAGCAAAACTGCACGTTTTGAGCTTTAATCTGCGTTTTAACGCGTAAAACAGCATAAAACGACGAATTTTTATTATTCGTTTTTATTAATATTGCGTCTATTTGAACGATTTCAACGATCTAAAATGCTTGAAAATGCTTATTTTAGCAAAACAGCACGTTTTGAGCTTTAATCTGCGTTTTAACGCGTAAAACAGCATAAAAACGACGTATTTTTTATTATTCTGTTTTATTAATATTTCAGCATTTGAATGTTAAATTATTTTGAAAACACTTTTTGACCCCTTTTGAGCTTTTAACGCGTTAAAACGCGTAAAACACATAAAAAATTTTTTTTTTCTTTTATTAATATTGTTCTATTTGAACGATTTCAACAAATCTAAAATGCTTGAAAATGCTTATTTTAGCAAAACAGCCGTTTTGAGTTTTAATCTGCGTTTTAACGCGTAAAACAGCATATAAAACGAGAATTTTTTTATTCGTCGTTTTTTATTAATATTGCTTATTTAAACGATTTCAACGACTAAAATGCTTGAAAATGCTTATTTTAGCAAAACACACGTTTTGAGCTTTAATCTGCGTTTTAACGCGTAAAAGCATAAAAATGACGAAATTTTTTTATTTTTTTTATTAATATTTCTTCATTTAACGATTTCAACGATCAAAATGTTGAAAATGCTTATTTTGCAGAAAACGGGTTTTTTGAGCTTTAATCTGCGTTTAACGCGTAAAACAGCATAAAAACGACGAATTTTTTATTATTCGTTTTTATTAATATTGCTTCTATTTGAACGATTTCAACGATCTAAAATGCTTGAAAATGCTTATTTTAGCAAAACAGCACGTTTTGAGCTTTATTCTGCGTTTTAACGCATAAAACAGCATAAAACGACGAAATTTTTATTATTCGTTTTTATTTTTTATTGCGTCTATTTGAACGATTTCAACGATCTAAAAATGCTTGAAAATGCTTATTTTAGCAAACAGCACGTTTTGAGCTTTATTCTGCGTTTTAACGCATAAAACAGCATAAAAAACGACGAAATTTTTATTATTCGTTTTTTATTTTATTGCGTCTATTTGAACGATTTCAACGATCTAAAAATGCTTGAAAATGCTTATTTTAGCAAAACAGCACGTTTTGAGTTTTAATCTGCGTTTTAACGCGAAAACAGCATAAAAACGACGAAATTTTTATTATTCCGTTTTTATTAATATTGCATCTATTTGAACGATTTCAACGATCTAAAATGCTTGAAAATGCTTATTTTAGCAAAACAGCACGTTTTGAGCTTTAATCTGCGTTTTAACGCGTAAAACAGCATAAATACGACGAATTTTTTATTATTCGTTTTTATTAATATTGCTTCTATTTGAACTATTTCCAACGATCTAAAATGCTTGAAAATGCTTATTTTAGCAAAACAGCACGTTTTGAGTTTTAATCTGCGTTTTAACGCGTAAAACAGCATAAAACGACGAATTTTTATTATTCGTTTTTATTAATATTGCTTCTATTTGAACGATTTCAACGATCTAAAATGCTTGAAAATGCTTATTTTAGCAAAACAGCACGTTTTGAGCTTTAATCAGCGTTTTAACGCCATAAACAGCATAAAACGACGAAAGTTTTATTATTCGTTTTTATTAATATTGCGTCTATTTGAACGATTTCAACGATCTAAAAGCTGAAAATGCTTATTTTAGCAAAACAGCACTTTTTGATCTTTCTGCGTTTTAACGCTAAAACAGCATAAAACGACGAATTTTTATTATTCGTTTTTTTTAAATATTGTTTTTTGAACGATTTCAACGATCTAAAATGCTTGAAAATGCTTATTTTAGCAAAACAGCACGTTTTGAGCTTTTAATCTGATTTTAACGCGAAAAACAGCATAAAAACGACAAATTTTTTTATTATTCTTTTTTTATTAACTATTTGAACGATTTCACGATTAAATGCTTGAAATGCTTATTTTACAAAACAGCACGTTTTGAGCTTTAATCTGCGTTTTAACGCGTAAACAGCATAAAACGACGAAATTTTTATTATTCGTTTTTATTAATATTGCGTCTATTTGAACGATTTCAACATCTAAAATGCTTGAAAATGCTATTTTAGCAAACAGCACGTTTGAGCTTTAATCTGCGTTTTAACGCTAAACAGCATAAAAACGACGAATTTTTATTATTCGTTTTTATTAATATTGCGTCTATTTGAACGATTTCAACGATCTAAAATGCTTGAAAATGCTTATTTTAGCAAAACAGCACGTTTTGAGCTTTATCTGCGTTTTAACGCGTAAAACAGCATAAAAACGACGAATTTTTATTATTCGTTTTATTATATTGCGTCTATTTGAACGATTTCAACGATCTAAAATGCTTGAAAATGTTATTTTAGCAAAACAGCACGTTTTGAGCTTTTAATCTGCGTTTTAACGCGTAAAACAGCATAAAACGACGAATTTTTATTATTCGTTTTTATTAATATTGCTTCTATTTGAACGATTTCAACGATCTAAAATGCTTGAAAATGCTTATTTTAGCAAAACAGCACGTTTTGAGCTTTTAATCTGCGTTTAACGCGTAAAACAGCATAAAACGACGAATTTTTATTATTCGTTTTTATTAATATTGCGTCTATTTGAACGATTTCAACGATCTAAAATGCTTGAAAATGCTTATTTTAGCAAACAGCACGTTTTGAGCTTTTAATCTGCGTTTTAACGCGTAAAACAGCATAAAAACGACGAATTTTTTATTATTCGTTTTTATTAATATTGCGTCTATTTGAACGATTTCAACGATCTAAAATGCTTGAAAATGCTTATTTTAGCAAAAACAGCACGTTTTGAGCTTAATCTGCGTTTTAACGCCTAAAACTGCATAAAATGACGAATTTTTATTATTCGTTTTTATTAATATTGCTTCCATTTAAACGATTTCAACGATCTAAATGCTTGAAAATGCTTATTTTACCAAACCACACGTTTTGAGCTTTAATCTGCGTTTTAACGCGTAAAACAGCATAAAACGACGAAATTTTTATTATTCGTTTTTATTAATATTGCTTCTATTTGAACGATTTCAACGATCAAAATGCTTGAAAATGCTTATTTTAGCAAAGCAGCCTTTTTGAGCTGTAATCTGCGTTTTAACGCGTAAAACAGCATAAAACGACGAATTTTATCATTCGTTTTTATTAATATTGCTTCTATTTGAACGATTTCAACGATCTAAAATGCTTAAAAATGCTTATTTTAGCAAAACAGCACGTTTTGAGCTTTAATCAGCGTTTTAACGCATAAAACAGCATAAAACGACAAAATTTTTTATTATTCGTTTTTATTATTTGCGTCTATTTGAACGATTTCAACGATCTAAATGCGAAATGCTTATTTAGCAGAACAGCACGTTTTGAGCTTTTAAGCGCGTTTTAACGCGAAAAACAGCATAAAGAGGGTTTTATTATTCGTTTCTTATTAATATTGTTTATTGAACGATTTCAACGATCTAAAATGCTTGAAAATGCTTATTTTAGCAAAACAGCACGTTTGAGCTTTAATCTGCGTTTTAACGCATAAAACAGCATAAAACGACGAAATTTTTATTATTCGTTTTTATTTTTATTGCGTCTATTTGAACGATTTCAACGATCTAAAATGCTTGAAAATGCTTATTTTAGCAAAACAGCACGTTTTGAGCTTAAGCTGCGTTTTAACGCGTAAAACAGCATAAAACGCGAATTTTTATTATTCGTTTTTTTAATATTGTTCTATTTGAACGATTTCAACGATCAAAAAAATGCTTGAAAATGCTTATTTTAGCAGAACAGTACGTTTTGAGCTTTAATCTGCGTTTTTAACGGGGTAAAACAGCATAAAAACGACGAATTTTATTATTCGTTTTTATTAATATTGCTTCTATTTGAACGATTTCAACGATCTAAAATGCTTGAAAATGCTTATTTTAGCAAAACAGCACGTTTTGAGCTTTTAATCTGCGTTTTAACGCGTAAAACAGCATAAAACGACGAATTTTTATTATTCGATTTTTATTTCAATTGCGTCTATTTGAACGATTTCAACGATCTAAAATGCTTGAAAATGCATATTTTAGCAAAACAGCACGTTTTGAGTTTTAATCTGCGTTTAACGCGTAAAACAGCATAAAAACGACAAATTTTTTATTATTCGTTTTTTTAAATTTTGGGTCTTTTTGAACGATTTCAACGATCTAAAAAAATCT
>NW_027047910.1:0-12099 GCF_025399875.1 Dalotia coriaria | reverse complement strand
TTTTGAAAATGTTTATTTTAGAAAAAACAGCACGTTTTGAGCTTTAATCTGCGTTTTAACGGGGGAAAAACAGCTTTAAAAAACGACAAATTTTTTATTATTTCGTTTTTTTAATTTATTGTTTCTATTTGAACGATTTCAACGATCAAAAAATGCTTAAAATGTTTTATTTTAGCAAAACAGCCGGGCTTTATTCTGCTTTTTAACGCGAAAAAACTTTTCGACAAAATTTTTTATTATTCTTTTTTTATTAATATTCCCCCCCTTTTTTGGGGGGGATTTCAACGATCTAAAATGCTTAAAAATGCTTATTTTAGCAAAACAGCATTTTTTAGTTTTTAAATTGCGTTTTAACGCGAAAAAAGACCCAAAAAATGACGAATTTTTATTATTCGTTTTTATTAATATTGCTTCTTTTTTTAAAACGATTTAAAACGATTTTAAAAATGCTTGAAAATGCTTTTTTTTGGCAAAACAGCACGTTTTGAGTTTTAATCTGCGTTTTAACGCGTAAAAAAAAGAAAAAAACGACAAATTTTTTTTATTATTGGGTTTTATTAATATTGGTCTATTTGGATTTCAACGATCTAAAATGTTTTGAAAATGCTTATTTTAGCAAAACAGCACGTTTTGAGTTTTTTCCCGCGTTTTAACGCGAAAAACAGCATAAAAACGACAAAATTTTTTTATTATTCGTTTTTTTAATATTGCGTCTATTTGAACGATTTCCGATCTAAAATGCTTGAAAATGTTTTTTTTAAAAGCAAAAACAGAAGTTTGAGTTTTATTCTGCTTTTTAACGGGGAAAACAGCAAAAAAACGACAAAATTTTTTTATTATTCGTTTTTTTTTTATTGCATCTTTTTTGAACGTTTTCCCAACGATCTAAAATGCTTAAAAATGCTTATTTTGAAAACAGCACGTTTGAATTTTTAATCTGCGTTTCCCCGCGTAAAAAGCAAAAAAAACGACAAATTTTTTTATTATTCGTTTTTTAAATTATTGCTTCTATTTGATCGATTTCAACGATCAAAAAATGCTTAAAAAATGCTTATTTTAGAAAAAACGGGTTTTTTTTGCGTTTTAACGCGAAAAACAGCAAAAAAACGACGAAATTTTTATTATTCGTTTTTTTATTTTTATTGCCCCATTTGAACGTTTTCCCCAACGATCAAAAAAAAGCTTGAAAATGTTTTTATTTTAGCAAAACAGCACGTTTTGAGTTTTAACCGTTTTAACGCGAAAAAACAGCATAAAACGACGAAATTTTTATTATTCGTTTTTATTTTTATTGCGTCTATTTGAACGTGATTTCAACGATCAAAAAATTTTTTAAAAATTTTTTTTTTTAAAAAAAAAAAAGGGTTTTTTTTTTTTTTTAAAAAAAAAAAAATTTTTTTTTTTAAAAATTTTTAAATTTTAAAAATTTTTAAATTTTCAAAACCTTTTGGGTTTTTTTTTTAAAAAAACCCCAAAAAAAAATTTTTTTTTTTTTTTTTTAAAAAAAAATTTTTTTTTTTTTTTTAAAAATTTTTTTTTTTTTTCTTTTTAAAAAAATTTTTTTAAAGCTTTTTTTTTTTTTTAAAAATTTTTTTCCTTTTTTAAAACCTTTTTATTTTTTTAAAAAAATTTTTTTTGTTTTTTTTAAAAAAAAAAAGGGGGGTTTTTCCCCCCCAAAAAAAAAAAAAAATTTTTTTTTTAAAAAATTTTTTTTTTTTTTTTTCAAAAAAAACCCTTTTTTAAAAAAGTTTTATTTTAAGAAAAACAGCACTTTTTTGACCCAACGGGTTTTTTAACCGGAAAAAGAGAAAAAAAATGACGAATTTTTATTCGTTTTTATTAATAGGTTTCTTTTTAAAAGATTTCAAGGGATCAAAAATGCTTGAAAATGCTTATTTTACAAAAACAGCACGTTTGAGCTTTAATCTGCTTTTAACGCGAAAAACAGCAAAAAAAACGAGGGAATTTTTTTATTATTCTTTTTTAATATTGGCCCCATTTAAAATGTTTTCCCCAACGATTTTAAAATGTTTTTGAAAAGTTTATTTTAAAAACAGCACGTTTTGTTTTTTTAATCTGCGTTTTAACGCGTAAAACAGCAAAAAAACGACAAAATTTTTATTATTTCGTTTTTTTAATATTGCTTCTATTTGAAGATTTCAACGATCTAAAATGCTTGAAAATCTTTTTTTAGCAAAAAGCACGTTTTGAGTTTTTTAATCTGCTTTTTAAAAGGAAAAAACAGATAAAACAAATTTTTTTTCCCTTTTTTATTAATATTGCGTCTATTTGAACGATTTCAACGATCTAAAAATTGCTTAAAAATGTTTTTTTTAAAAGAAAAAGCCCCGTTTTGTTTTTTCCCGCGAACCGGGGTTTTTCCCGCGGGGCCCAAAACCCTTTTAAACCAAAAAATTTCGCCCCCGGGGCCGGGGTTTTAACCGCCCAAAAAAACACGAATTTTATTATTCTTTTTTTAAATATTGTTTCCCAATTTGAAGGGATTTCAACGTTTTAAAAATGTTTTGAAAATGCTTTTTTTTAGCAAAACAGCACGATTTGAGCTTTAATCTGCGTTTTAACGCGTAAAACAGCAAAAAAACGACAAAATTTTTTAATTTTTCCCCTTTTTTAAATTATTGCGTCTATTTGAACGATTTCAACGATCTTCCCGGGAAAAAATGCTTTTTTTAGCAAAACAGCACGTTTTGAGTTTTTTATTCTCCCTTTTAACGCGTAAAACAGCATAAAAACGACGAAATTTTTATTATTCTTTTTTTATTTTTATTTAATTATTTGAACGATTTAAAAAGGGATCAAAAAAAGCTTGAAAATGCAAATTTTTAAAAGAAAAAACAGCAGGGGTTTTGAGTTTTAACCGCTTTTTAACGCGTAAACAGCAAAAAAAACCACGAATTTTTATTATTCCTTTTTTATTAATATTGCTTATTTTTGGGAAACGATTTCAACGATTAAAAATGTTTGAAAATGCTTATTTTAAGCAAAACAGCACGATTTGACCCTTTAATCGCGTTTTAACGCGTAAAACAGCACAAAAACGACGAAATTTTTTATTATTCTTTTTTTAAAATTGCGTCTTTTTGGAACGATTTCAACGATCTAAAATGTTTTGAAAATGTTTTATTTTAGCAAAACAGCACGTTTTGAGTTTTTATTCGCGTTTTAACGAAAAAAGCATAAAAAACGACGAAATTTTTTATTTTTCTTTTTTTTTTTTTTATTGCGTCTTTTTTTAAAAGGGGTTTTCCCCAAACGATCTAAAATGCTTGAAAATTTTATTTTAGCAAAACCAGCACGTTTTGAGTTTTAATCTGCGTTTTAACGCGAAAAAACAGCAAAAAAACGACGAATTTTTATTATTCGTTTTTTTTAAAATAGTTTCTATTTGGAAACGATTTCAACGATCTAAAATGTTTTAAAAATGCTTTTTTCGCAAAAACAGCACGTTTTTTTTTAATCTGCGTTTTAACGCGTAAAACAGCATTAAAACGAGGGAATTTTTTTTATTTTCGTTTTTATTAATATTGCGTCTATTTAAACGATTTCAACGATCAAAAAATGTTTGAAAATGTTTATTTTAGCAAAACAGAAGTTTTGAGCTTTAATCTGCGTTTTAACCTTTAAACAGCATAAAACCCCCAATTTTTTTTATTATTCTTTTTTTATTAATATTGTTTCATTTGAACGATTTCAACGATCTAAAAAGCTTGAAAATGCTTATTTTAGCAAAACAGCACGTTTTGAGCTTTAATCTGCGTTTTAACGCGTAAAACAGCATAAAACGACGAATTTTTTTATTATCTGTTTTTATTGGTTTCGTATTTGAACGATTTCAACGATTTAAAAATGCTTGCCATTTTAGCAAAACAGCACGATTTGAGTTTTCAATCTGCGTTTTAACGCGTAAAACAGCATGTAAAACCGACGAAATTTTTATTATTCGTTTTTATTAATATTGCGTCTATTTGAACGATTTCCGCAACGATCTAAAATGCTTGAAAAATGCTTTATTTTGTGCAAAACAGCACGTTTTGAGCTTTATTCTGCGTTTTAACGCGTAAAAACAGCATAAAAAACGACGAAATTTTTATCTGTTTTATTTTATTGTGTCTATTTGAACGATTTCACCGATCTAAAATGCTTGAAAATGCTTATTTTAGCAAAACAGCACGTTTTGAGCTTTAATCTGCGTTTTAACGCGTAATACAGCATAAAAAAACGACCAATTTTTTATTATTCGTTTTTATTAATATTGCTTCTATTTGAACGATTTCAACGATCTAAAATGCTTGAAAATGTTTATTTAGCAAAAACAGCACGTTTTAGCTTTAATCTGCGTTTTAACGCGTAAAACAGCATAAAAACGACGAAATTTTTATTATTCGTTTTTATTAATATTGCGTCTATTTGAACGTGATTTCAACGATCTAAAATGGTTGAAAATGCTTATTTTAGCAAACATGCTTGAGCTTAATCTGCGTTTTAACGCGTAAAACAGCATAAAACGGCATAACTTTTGCTATTCGTTTTTTATTAATATTGTTTTATTTGAACGATTTCAACGATCTAAAATGTTTGAAAATGCTTATTTTGTACAAAACAGCACGTTTTGAGCTTCATTCTGCGTTTTAACGCGTAAAACAGCATAAAACGACGAAATTCTTTTATTATTCGTTTTTATTTTATATGTCTATTTGAACGATTTCAACGATCTAAAATGCTTGAAAATGCTTATTTTAGCAAAACAGCACGTTTTGAGTTTTAATCTGCGTTTTAACGCGTAAAACAGCATAAAAGCGACGAATTTTATTATTCGTTTTTATTAATATTGCTTCTATTTGAAACGATTTCAACGATCTAAAATGCTTGAAAATGCTTATTTTAGCAAAACAGCACGTTTTGAGCTTTAATCTGCGTTTTAACGTGCAAACAGAAAAGCATAAAAACGACGAATTTTTTATTATTCGTTTTGCCATTATTGCGTCTATTTGAACGATTTCAACGATCTAAAAATGCTTGAAAATGCTTATTTTAGCAAAACAGCACGTTTTGAGCTTTAATCTGCGTTTTAACGCGTAAACAGCATAAAACGACGAATTTTTATTATTCGTTTTTATTAATATTGCTTCTATTTGAACGATTTAACGATCTAAATGCTTGAAAATGCTTATTCTAGCAAAACAGCACGTTTTAAGTTTTATTCTGTTTTAACGCGTAAAACAGCATAAAACGACGAATTTTTTTATTATTCGTTTTTATTAATATTGCGTCTATTTGAACGATTTCAACGATCTAAAATGCTTGAAAATGCTTATTTTAAAGCAAAACAGCACGTTTTGAGTTTTTAATCTGCGTTTTAACGCGTAAAACAGCATAAAACGACGAAATTTTTATTATTCGTTTTTTAATATTGCTTCTATTTGAACGATTTCAACGATCTAAAAATGCTTGAAAATGCTTATTTTAGCAAAACAGCACGTTTTGAGCTTTAATCTGCGTTTTAACGCGTAAAACAGCATAAAACGACGAATTTTTTACTATTATTCGTTTTTATTAATATTGCGTCTATTTGAACGATTTCAACGGATCTAAAATGCTTGAAAATGCTTATTTTAGCAAAACAAAGTCGTTTTGAGTTTTATTCTGCGTTTTAACGCGTAAACAGCATAAAACGACGAAATTTTTATTATTCGTTTTTATTAATATTGCGTCTATTTGAACGATTTCAACGATCTAAAATGCTTGAAAATGCTTATTTTAGCAAAACAGCACGTTTTGAGTTTTAATCTGCGTTTTAACGCGTAAAAACAGCATAAAAAACGGCGAATTTTTTTATTATTCGTTTTGCCAATATTGCTTCTATTTGAACGATTTCAACGATCTAAAATGTTTGAAAATGCTTTATTTTAGCAAAACAGCACGTTTTGAGCTTTTATTCTGCGTTTTAACGCGTAAAACAGCATAAAAACGACGAAATTTTTATTATTCGTTTTTATTTTATGGCGTCTTACTGAACGATTTCAACGATCTAAAATGCTTGAAAATGCTTATTTTGAAGCAAAACAGCACGTTTTGAGCTTTAATCTGCGTTTTAACGCGTAAAACAGCATAAAAGCGACGAATCTCTTATTATTCGTTTTTTATTAATATTGCTTATTTGAACGATTTCAACGATCTAAAATGCTTGAAAATGCTTATTTTAGCAAAACAGCACGTTTTGAGCTTTAATCTGCGTTTTAACGCGTAAAACAAAAGCATAAAAAACGACGAATTTTTTATTATTCGTTTTTATTAATATTGCGTCTATCGAACGATTTCAACGATCTAAAAATGCTTGAAAATGCTTTATTTTAGCAAAACAGCACGTTTTGAGCTTTAATCTGCGTTTTAACGCGTAAAATGGTTAATAAAAAACGACGAATTTTTTTTATTATTCGTTTTTATTGGCTATTGCTTCTATTTGAACGATTTCAACGATCTAAAATGCTTGAAAATGCTTTATTCTGGTGTTAAAACAGCACGTTTTTGCTTTCTTTATTCTGCGTTTCGCACGCGTAAAACAGCATAAAAACGACGAATTTTATTATTCGTTTTTTATTAATATTGCGTCTATTTGAACGATTTCAACGATCTAAAATGCTTGAAAATGCTGATTTTAGCAAAACAGCACGTTTTGAGTTTTAATCTGCGTTTTAACGCGTAAAACAGCATAAAAACGACGAAATTTTTATTATTCCGTTTTTTTTAATATTGTTTATTTGAACGATTTCAACGATCTAAAATGCTTGAAAATGTTTTATTTTAGCAAAACAGCACGTTTTGAGCTTTAATCTGCGTTTTAACGCGTAAAACAGCATAAAAACGACGAATTTTTATTATTCGTTTTTAATAATATTGCGTCTATTTGAACGATTTCAACGATCTAAAAATGCTTTCTGAAAATGCTTATTTTAGCAAAACAGCACGTTTTGAGCTTTATTCCTGCGTTTTAACGCGTAAAACAGCATAAAAAACGACGAAATTTTTATTATTCGTTTTTATTTTTATTGCGTCTATTTGAACGATTTCAACGATCTAAAAAAGCTTGAAAATGCTTTTATTTTAGCAAAACAGCACGTTTTGAGCTTTAATCTGCGTTTTAACGCGCAAACAGCATAAAAACGACGAACCTTTATTATTCGTTTTTATTAATATTGCTTCTATTTGAACGATTTCAACGATTTAAAATGCCGGAAAATGCTTATTTTAGCAAAAACAGCACGACGGAGTTTTAATCTGCGTTTAACGCGTAAAACAGCATAAAAAACGACGAAATCTTTTTATTATTCGTTTTTATTAATATTGCGTCTGCTGAACGATTTCAACGATCTAAAATGCTTGAAAATGCTTTATTTCAGCAAAACAGCACGTTTTGAGCTTTAATCTGCGTTTTAACGCGTAGAATATGTTAATAAAAACGACCACTTTTTTATCTTTTTTATTAATATTGCTTCTATTTGAACGATTTCAACGATTCAAAATGCTTGAAAATGCTTATTTTAGCAAAACAGCACGTTTTGAGTTTTAATCTGCGTTTTAACGCGTAAAACAGCATAAAAAACGACGAAATTTTTATTATTCGTTTTTATTAATATTGCGTCGCCTGAACGTGATTTCAACGATCTAAAATGCTTGAAAATGCTTATTTTAGCGTAAACAGCACGTTTTGAGCTTTATTCTGCGTTTAACGCGTAAAACAGCATAAAACGACGAAATTTTTATTATTCGTTTTTATTTTTATTGTGTCTATTTGAACGATTTCAACGAGCTAAAATGCTTGAAAATGCTTATTTTAGCAAAACAGCACGTTTTGAGCTTTAATCTGCGTTTTAACGCGTAATACAGCATAAAAACGACCAATTTTTTTATTATTCGTTTTTATTAATATTGCTTCTATTTGAACGATTTCAACGATCTAAAATGCTTGAAAAATGCTTTATTTTAGCAAAAAAAACAGCACGTTTTGAGTTTTAATCTGCGTTTTAACGCGTAAAACAGCATAAAAACGCCGAAATTTTTATTATTCGTTTTTATTAATATTGCGTCTATTTGAACGATTTCCAACGATCTAAAATGCTTGGAAAATGCTTATTTTAGCAAAAACAGCACGTTTTGAGCTTTAATCTGCGTTTAACGCGTAAAACAGCATAAAACGGCGAATTTTATTATTCGTTTTTTATTAATATTGCTTCTATTTGGAACGATTTCAACGATCTAAAATGTTTGAAAAATGCTTATTTTAGCAAAACAGCACGTTTTGAGCTTTATTCTGCGTTTTAACGCGTAAAACAGCATAAAAAACGACGAAATTTTTATTATTCGTTTTTTATTTTATGGCGTCTATTTGAACGATTTCAATGATCTAAAATGCTTGAAAATGCTTATTTTAGCAAAACAGCACGTTTTGAGCTTTTTAATCTGCGTTTTAACGCGTAATACAGCATAAAAACGACCAATTTTATTATTCGTTTTTATTAATATTGTTTATTTGAACAATTTCAACGATCTAAAATGCTTGAAAATGCTTATTTTAAAGCAAAACAGCACGTTTTGAGCTTTAATCTGCGTTTAACGCGTAAACAGTAAAACGACGAAATTTTTTTATTTATTCGTTTTTTATTAATATTGCGTCTATTTGAACGATTTCAACGATCTAAAATGCTTGAAAATGCTTATTTTAGCAAAACAGCACGTTTTGAGTTTAATCTGCGTTTTAACGCGTAAAACAGCATAAAACGGCGAATTTTTTATTATTCGTTTTTATTAATATTGCTTCTATTTGAACGATTTCAACGATCTAAAATGTTTGAAAATGCTTATTTTGTGCAAAACAGCACGTTTTGAGCTTTATTCTGCGTTTTAACGCGTAAACAGCATAAAAACGACGAAATTTTTATTATTCGTTTTTTATTTATGGCGTCTATTTGAACGATTTCAACGATCTAAAATGCTTGAAAATGCTTATTTTAGCAAAACAGCACGTTTGAGTTTTAATCTGGCGTTTTAACGCGTAAACAGCATAAAAGCGACGAATTTTATTATTCGTTTTTATTAATATTGCTTCTATTTGAACGATTTCAACGATCTAAAATGCTGAAAATGCTTTATTTTAGCAAAAAATACACGTTTTGAGCTTTTAATCTGCGTTTTAACGCGTAAACAGCATAAAAAACGACGAATTTTTTATTATTCGTTTTATTAATATTGCGTCTATTTGAACGTGATTTCAACGATTCAAAATGCTTGAAAATGCTTATTTTAGCAAAACAGCACGTTTGAGCGCTTTTAATCTGCGTTTAACGCGTGTAAAACAGCATAAAAAACGACGAATTTTTATTATTCGTTTTTATTATTGTTTATTTGAAACGATTTCAACGATCTAAAATGCTTGGAAAATGCTTATTTTAGCAAAACAGCACGTTTTGAGCTTTATTCTGCGTTTTAACGCGTAAAACAGCATAAAACGACGAAATTTTATTATTCGTTTTTATTAATATTATGTCTATTTGAGCGATTTCAACGATCTGTAATGCTTGAAAAATGCTTATTTTAGCAAACAGCACGTTTCTAATCTGCGTTTTAACGCGTAAAAGAGCATAAAATGACGAATTTTTGCCATTCGTTTTGCCAATATTGCTTCTATTTAAACGATTTCCCAACGATCAAAATGCTGAAAAATGTTATTTTAGCAAAACAGCACGTTTTGAGCTTTAATCTGCGTGTTTTAACGCGTAAAACAGCATAAAAAAACGACGAATTTTTATTATTCGCTTTTATTAATATTGCGTCTATTTGAATGATTTCAACGATCTGTAAATGCTTGAAAATGCTTATTTTAGCAAAACAGCACGTTTTGAGCTCTTAATCTGCGTTGTAACGCGTAAAACAGCATAAAAACGACGAAATTTTATTATTCGTTTTTTAATATTGCTTCTATTTGAACGATTTCAACGATCTAAAATGTGCTTGAAAATGCTTATTTTGTTAAAACAGCATCGTTTTGAGCTTTAATCGCGTTTAACGCGTAAAACAGCATAAAACGACCAATTTTTATTATTCGTTTTTATTAATATTGCGTCTATTTGAAACGATTTCAACGATCTAAAATGCTTGAAAATGCTTTATGTTAAAACAGCACGTTTGAGCTTTATTCTGCGTTTTAACGCGTAAAACAGCATAAAACGACGAAATTTTTTATTATTCGTTTTTATTTTTATTGCGTCTATTTGAACGATTTCAACGATCTAAAGGGCTTGAAAATGCTTTTATTTTAGCAAACAGCACGTTTTGAGCTTTAATCTGCGTTTTAACGCGTAAACAGCATAAAACGACGAATTTTTATTATTCGTTTTTATTAATATTGCTTCAATTTGGAACGATTTCAACGATTTAAAATGCTTGAAAAATGCTTATTTTAGCAAAACAGCACATTTGAGCTTTAATCTGCGTTTTAACGCGTAAAACAGCATAAAACGACGAAATTTTTATTATTCGTTTTTATTTTTATTGCGTCTATTTGAACGATTTCAACGATCTAAAAGTTTGAAAATGCTATTTTAGCAAAACAGCACGGTTTGAGCTTAATCTGCGTTTTAACGCGTAAAACAGCATAAAACGACGCAATTTTTTTATTATTCGTTTTATTAATATTGCTTCTATTTGAACGATTTCAACGATCTAAAATGCTTGAAAATGCTATTTTAGCAAAACAGCACGTTTTGCTTTAACGTGTTTTAACGCGTAAAAAACAGCATAAAACGACGAATTTTTATTATTCGTTTTTATTAATATTGCGTCTATTTGAACGATTTCAACGATCTAAAAATGCTTGAAAATGCTTATTTTAGCAAACAGCACGTTTTGAGCTTTAATCTGCGTTTTAACGCGTAAAACAGTACAAAACGACGAATTTTGCCTGTTTTTATTAATATTGCTTCTATTTAAACGATTTCAACGATCTAAAAATGCTTGAAAATGCTTATTTCAGCAAAACAGCACGTTTTGAGCTTTTATTACGTTTAACGCGTAAAACAGCATAAAAAACGACGAATTTTTTGGTTATTCGTTTTTATTAATACGTTTCATTTGAACGATTTCAACGATCTAAAATGTTTGAAAATGTTTATTTTAGCAAAAAACAGCACGTTTTGAGCTTTAATCTGCGTTTTAACGCGTAAAACAGCATAAAAACGACGAATTTTTTATTATTCGTTTTTATTAATATTGCGTCTATTTGAACGATTTCAAATCGATCTAAAATGCTTGAAAATGCTTATTTTAGCAAAACAGCACGTTTTGAGCTTAATCTGCGTTTTAACGCGTAAAACAGCATAAAAACGACGAATTTTTATTATTCGTTTTATTAATATTGCTTCTATTTGAACGATTTCAACGATCTAAAATGCTTGAAAATGCTTATTTCAGCAAAACAGCACGTTTTGAGCTTTATTCTGCGTTTTAACGCGGGAAAACAGCATAAAACGACGAATTTTTATTATCTGTTTTTATTAATATTGCGTCTATTTGAACGTGATTTCAACGATCTTAAAATGCTTGAAAATGCTTTATTTTCAGCAAAACAGCACGTTTTGAGTTTAATCTGCGTTTTAACGCGTAAAACAGCATAAAAACGACGAAATTTATTATTCGTTTTTTAATATTGCTTCTATTTGAACGATTTCAACGATTCAAAATGTTTGAAAATGCTTATTTTAAAGCAAAAACAGCACGTTTGTGCTTTAATCTGCGTTTTAACGCGTAAAACAGCATAAAAACGACGAATTTTATTATTCGTTTTTATTAATATTGCGTCTATTTGAACGATTTCAACGATTCAAAATGCTTGAAAATGCTTATTTTGAAGCAAAAACAGCACGTTTTGAGTTTTATTCTGCGTTTTAACGCGTAAAACAGCACAAAAACGTGACGAAATTTTTTATTATTCGTTTTATTTTTATTGGTGCCTATTTGAACGATTTCAACGATCTAAAAAGCTAAAATGCTTATTTTAGCAAAACAGCACGTTTTTGAGCTTTAATC
>NW_027047909.1:0-12104 GCF_025399875.1 Dalotia coriaria | reverse complement strand
TGTTTCGTTTTAACGTTGAAACGCAATATTATAAAAAAGATAATAAAAATTCGTCGTTTTATGCTGTTTTGCGTTAAAACGTAGAATATAGCTCAAACGTGCTGTTTGCTAAAATAAGCATTTTCAACATTTTGATCGTTGAAATCGTTCAAATAAACAATTAAAAAACGAATAATAAAAATTCGTCGTTTTATCGTTTACGTTAAACGCAGATTAAACCAAAACGTGCTGTTTTCAAATAACTTTTTCAAGCATTTTAGATCGTTGAAATCGTTCAAAATAGACGCATAATAAAAATCGAATAATAAAAATTCGTCGTTTTTATGCTGTTTTACGCGTTAAACGCAGTTAAAATAAAACTCGTTTTGCTAAAATAAGCATTTAAGCATTTTAGATCGTTGAAATCGTTCAAATAGACGCAATAAAAATAAACAAATAATAAAAATTTCGTCGTTTTATGCTGTTTTACGCGTTAAAACGCAGAATAAACTCAAAACGTGCTGTTTTGCTAAATAAGCATTTTCAAGCATTTTAGATCGTTGAAATCGTTCAAATAGACGCAATATTAATAAAAAACGAATAATAAAAATTCGTCTTTTTTATGCTTTTTTACGCGTTAAAACGCAGTTTAAAAACTCAAAACGTGCTGTTTTGCTAAATAAGCATTTTCAAGCATTTTAGATCGTTGAAATCGTTAAAATAAAGCAATTTTAAAAAAAACGAATAAAAAAAAAATTTCGTCGTTTTTTAATGCTTTTTTTACGCGTTAAAACGCAGATTAAAACTCAAAACGTGCTGTTTTGCTAAAATAAGCATTTTCAAGCATTTTAGATCGTTGAAATCGTTCAAATAGACGCAATAAATAAAAACGAATAAAAAAAAATTCGTCTTTTTTATGCTGTTTTTACGCGTTAAAACGCAGTTTAAAAAGCTCAAAACGTGCTGTTTTGCTAAAATAAGCATTTTTCAAGCATTTAGATCGTTGAAATCGTTCAAATAGAAGCAATATTAATAAAAACGAATAATAAAAAATTTATCTTTTTTATGCTGTTTACGAGTTAAAACGCAGTTTAAAAAGCTAAAAACGTGCTGTTTTGTTAAAATAAGCATTTTCAAGCATTTTAGATCGTTGAAATCGTTAAAAATAGAAGCAATATTAATAAAAACGAATAATAAAAATTCGCCGTTTTATGCTGTTTTAACGTTAAAACGCAGATTAAACTCAAAACGTGCTGTTTTGCTAAAATAAGCATTTTCAAACAGTTTAGATCGTTGAAATCGTTCAAATAGACGCAATATTAAAAAACGAATAATAAAATTTCGTCTTTTTTTATGCTGTTTTACGCGTTAAAACGCAGTTTAAAAACTCAAACGTGCTGTTTTGCTAAAATAGCATTTTCAAGCATTTTAGATCGTTGAAATCGTTCAAATAGAAGCAATATTAATAAAAACGAATAAAAAAAAATTCGTCGTTTTATGCTTGTATTACGCGTTAAAACGCAGATTAAAGCTCAAAACGTCTGTTTGCTAAATTTAAGCATTTTCAAGCATTTTAGATCGTTGAAATCGTTCAAATAGACACAATAAAATAAAAAACAAATAAAAAATTTCGTCGTTTTTATGCTGTTTTACGCGTTAAAAACGCGTTTAAAAAGCTCAAAAAACGTGCTGTTTTGCTAAAATAAGCATTTTCAAACATTTTGAGATCACGTCCGAAATCGTTTCAAATAGACACCAATAAAAATAAAAACGAATAATAAAAAATTTCGTCGTTTTTATGCTGTTTTTACGCGTTAAAACGCAGAATGAAGCTCAAAACGTGCTGTTTGCTAAAATAACATTTTCAAGCATTTTTAGATCGTTGAAATCGTTCAAATAGACGCAATATTAATAAAAAACGAATAATAAAAATTTCGTCGTTTTTTATGCTGTTTTACGCGTTAAAACGCGAGATTAAAAGCTCAAATCGTGCTGTTTTGCTAAAATAAGCATTTTCAAGCATTTAGATCGTTGAAATCGTTCAAATGAAGCAATATTAATAAAACAAATAATAAAAATTCGTCGTTTTTTATGCTGTTTTACGCGTTAAAACGCAGTTAAAACTCAAAACGTGCGCAACTTTGTTAAAATAAGCATTTTCAAACATTTTGAATCGTTGGAAACCGTTCAAAATAGACGCAATAAAATAAAAACGAATAATAAAAATTTCGTCGTTTTTATGCTACATTTTACGCGTTAAAACGCAGAGGCAAAAACTCAAAACGTGCTGTTTTGCTAAAATAAGCATTTTCAAGCATTTTAGATCGTTGAAATCGTTCAAATAGAAGCAATATTAATAAAACGAATAATAAAAATTTCGTCGATTTTTGTACTTTTACGCGTTAAAACGCAGATTAAAAGCTCAAAACGTGCTGTTTTTAAAATAAGCATTTTTCAAGCATTTTTAGATCGTTGAAATCGTTCAAAATAGAAGCAATATTAATAAAAACGAATAATAAAATTTAAAGTCGTTTTATGCTGTTTACGCGTTAAAACGCAGATTAAACCTCAAAACGTGCTGTTTTGCTAAAATAAAAGCATTTTCAAAGCATTTTAGATCGTTGAAATCGTTCAAATAGACGCAATATTAACAAAAACGAATAATAAAAATTTCGTCGTTTTTATGCTGTTTTACGCGTTAAAGATTAAAGAAACACAAATCACGTGCTGTTTTGCTAAAATAAGCATTTTCAAGCATTTTAGATCGTTGAAATCGTTCAAATAGAAGCAATATTAATAAAAACGAATAATAAAAAATTGTGTTTTATGCTGTTTACGCGTTAAAACGCAGATTAAGAAAGCTCAAAACGTGCTGTTTGCTAAAATAAGCATTTTTCAAGCATTTTAGATCGTTGGGAAATCGTTCAAATAGAATCAATATTAATAAAAACGAATAATAAAAAAAATTCGTCGTTTTTATGCTGTTTTACGCGTTAAACGCAGATTAAAACTCAAAACGTGCTGTTTTTGCTAAAATAAGCATTTTCAAGCATTTAGATCGTTGAAATCGTTCAAATAGAAGCAATAATAATAAAACGAATAATAAAAATTCGTCACGTTTTATGCTGTTTTACGCGTTAAAACGCAGATTAAAACTCAAAACGTGCTGTTTTGCTAAAATAAAGCATTTTTCAAGCATTTTTAGATCGATTGGAATCGTTCAAATAGACGCAATAAAAATAAAGCGAATAATAAAATTTCGTCGTTTTAGCCGCTTGTTTTACGCGTTAAAACGCAGAGATAAAACACCAAAACGTGCTGTTTTGCTACAAAATAAGCATTTTCAAGCATTTTAGATCGTTGAAATCGTTCAAATAAGAAGCTTAATATTAATAAAAAACAAATAATAATAAAAAATTCGTCGTTTTATGCTGTTTTGCGCGTTAAAACGCAGATTAAAGCTCAAAACGTGCTGTTTTGTTAAAATAAACATTTCAAACGTTTTAGATCGTTGAAACCGTTTTCAAATAGACGCAATAAAAATAAAAACGAATAATAAAAATTTCGTCGTTTTATGCTGTTATTTTACGCGTTAAAACGCAGAATAAAACTCAAAACGTGCTGTTTTTGCTAAAATAAGCATTTTCAAAAGCATTTTTAGATCGTTGAAATCGTTCAAATAGAAGCAATATTATTAATAAAAAACGAATAATAAAATTTCGTCGTTTTTATGCTGTTTACGCGCGTTAAAGGCGCAGATTAAAGCAAAACGTGCTGTTTTGCTTTAAAATAAGCATTTTCAAGCATTTTGATCGTTGAGTATTCGTTCAAATAGAAGCAATATTAATAAAACGAATAATAAAAAAATTCGTCGTTTTATGCTGTTGTTTTACGCGTTAAAACGCAGATTAAAGCCTCAAAACGTGCTGTTTTGCTAAAATAAAAGCAATTTTCAAAGCATTTTAGATCGTTGAAATCGTTCCAAATGGAGCGCAATATTAATAAAAACGAATAATAAAAAGAAATTTCGTCGTTTTATGCTGTTTTACGCGTTAAAACGCAGATTAAAGCACAAATCGTGCTGTTTTTGCTAAAATAAGCATTTTCAAGCATTTTAGATCGTTGAAATCGTTCAAATAGAAAAATATTAATAAAAACGAATAATAAAATTCGTCGTTTTTATGCTGTTTACGCGTTAAAACGCAGATTAAAGCTCAAAACGTGCTGTTTTGCTAAATAAAAGCATTTTCAAGCATTTTAGATCGTTGAAATCGTTCAAATAGAATCAATATTAATAAAAACGAATAATAAAAATTCGTCGTTTTTTATGCTGTTTTTACGCGTTAAAACGCAGATTAGAAACTCAAAACACGTGCTGTTTTTTTTGCTAAAATAAGCATTTTCAGAAGCATTTTTAGATCGTTTTGAAATCGTTCAAATGAAGCAATAATAATAAAAAACGAATAATAAAAATTCGTCGTTTTATGCTGTTTTACGCGTTAAACGCAGATTAAAGCTCAAAACGTGCTGTTTTTGCTAAAATAAACATTTCAAGCATTTTAGATCGTTGATCACGTTCCGTGGGCACGGCAAAATAAAAACGAGAATAATAAAAATTTCGTCGTTTTATGCTGTTTACGCGTTAAAACGCAGAATAAAGCTCAAAACGATGCTGTTTTTAACAAAATAAGCATTTTTCAAGCATTTTAAGATCGTTGAAATCGATTTCAAGAATGAACGCAATATTAATAAAAACGAACCGCAATAAAAATTTCAAGTCGTTTTTATGCTGTTTTCACGCGTTAAAACGCAGATTAAAAACTCAAAACGTGCTGTTTTGCTAATATAAGCATTTTCCAACATTTTAGATCGTTGAAATCGTTCAAATAAGAAACAATATTAATAAAAACGAATAATAAAAAAATCGTCGTTTTTTATGCTGTTTTACGCGTTAAAACGCAGATTAAAACTCAAAAACGTGCTGTTTTGCTAAAATAAAGCATTTTCAAAGCATTTTGAATCGTTGAAATCAATCCGTTCAAATAGAAGCAATAATAAAAACGAATAATAAAATTTCGTCGTTTTTATGCTGTTTTACGCGTTAAAACGCAGATTAAAGATCAAAACGTGCTGTTTTGCTAAAAGAATAAGCATTTTCAAGCATTTTAGATCGTTGAAATCGTTCAAATAGACCCAATAAAATAAAAACGAATAATAAAAATTTCGTCGTTTTTTATGCTTTGTTTTACGCGTTAAAACGCAGATTAAAGCAAAACGTGCTGTTTTTGCTAAAATAAGCATTTTCAGCATTTTAGATCGTTGAAATCGTTTCCGAAATAGACGCAATATTAATAAAAACGAATAATAAAAATTCGTCGTTTTTACGCGCTTTGTTTTACGCGTTAAAACGCAGATTAAAACTCAAAACGTGCTGTTTTGCTAAAATAAGCTGTTTTCAAGCATTCTAGATCGTTGAAATCGTTCAAATAGAAGCAATATTAATAAAAACGAATAATAAAAATTTATCGTTTTTTATGCTGTTTTTACGAGTTAAAACGCAGATTAAGCTCAAAACGTGCTGTTTTGTTAAAATAAGCATTTTCAAAGAATTTTAGATCGTTGAAATCGTTCAATAGAAGCAATATTAATAAAAACGAATAATAAAAAATTCGTTGTTTTATGCTGTTTTTACGCGTTAAAACGCAGATTAAAGCTCAAAACGTGCTGTTTTGCTAAAATAAGCATTTTTCAAGCATTTTTAGATCGTTTGCAATCGTTCAAAATAGACACCAATATTAATAAAAACGAATAATAAAAAGAATTTCGTCGTTTTTTTATGCTGTTTACGCGTTAAAACGCAGATTAAAGCTCAAAACGTGCTTGTTTTGCTAAAATAAGCATTTTCAAGCATTTTAGATCGTTGAAATCGTTCAAATAGAATCAATATTAATAAAACGAATAATAAAAATTCGTCACGTTTTATGCTATTTTTACGAGTTAAAACGCAGATTAAAGCTCAAAACGCATTGTTTTTTTGTTGCAAAATAAGCATTTTTCAAACATTTTTAGATCGTTGAAATCACGTTCAAATAGACGCAATATTAATAAAAACGGAATAATAAAAATTCGTCGTTTTTATGCTGTTTTACGCGTTAAAACGAATTAAGCTCAAAACGTGCTGTTTTTGCTAAAATAAACATTTTCAAGCATTTTTACGGTCGTTTGAAATCGTTTCAAATAGAAGCAATATTAATAAAAACGAATAATAAAATTTCGTCGTTTTTATGCTGTTTTACGCGTTAAAACGCAGATTAAAACTCAAAACGTGCTGTTTTGCTAAAATAAACATTTTTCAAGCATTTTTTAGATCGTTGGGAAATCGTTCAAAATGGGCCGCAATATTAAAAACGAATAATAAAAATTCGTCGTTTTTACGCTGTTTTTACGCGTTGAAACGCAGATTAAAAGCTTTCAAAACGTGCTGTTTTGCTAAAATAACATTTTCAAGCATTCTAGATCGTTGAAATCGTTCAAATAGAAACAATATTAATAAAAACGAATAATAAAAAAATTTATCGTTTTTACATGCTGTTTTACGAGTTAAAACGCAGATTAAACTCAAAACGTGCTGTTTTGTTAAAATAAGCATTTTCAAAATTTTAGATCGTTGAAATCGTTCAAATGAAGCAATATTAATAAAACGAATAATAAAAAATTCGTTGTTTTTATGCTGTTTACGCGTTAAAACGCAGATTAAAGCTCAAAACGTGCTGTTTTGCTAAAGATAAGCATTTTCAAGCATTTTAGATCGTTTGCAATCGTTCAAATAGACGCAATATTAATAAAAAACGAATAATAAAAATTTCGTCGTTTTATGCTGTTTTACGCGTTAAAACGCAGATTAAAGCTCAAAAGGTGCTGTTTTTTGCTAAAACCAAAGCATTTTTCAAGCATTTTAGATCGTTGAAAATCGTTCAAATAGAATCAATATTAGTAATAAAAGAGCGAATAATAAAAAAATTCGTCGTTTTTATGCTGTTTTACGAGTTAAAAACGCAGATTAAAGCTCAAACGTGCTGTTTTGCTAAAATAAGCATTTTCAGCATTTTAGATCGTTGAAATCGTTCAAATAGAAGCAATATTAATAAAAACGAATAATAAAATTCGTCGTTTTATGCTGTTTTACGCGTTAAAACGCAGATTAAAGCTCAAAACGTGCTGTTTTGCTAAAATAAGCATTTTCAAGCATTTTAGATCGCTGAAATCGTTCAAATAGAAGCATATTAATAAAAACGAATAATAAAATTCTCGTTTTATGCTGTTTTACGCGTTAAAACGCAGATTAAAGCTCAAAACGTGCTGTTTTGCTAAAATAATATTTTCAAGCATTTTAGATCGTTGAAATCGTTCAAATAGACGCAATATTAATAAAAACGAATAATAAAAAATTGTCGTTTTATGCTGTTTTACGCGTTAAACGCAGATTAAAAGCTCAAAACGTGCTGTTTTGTTGTTAGCATTTTGCAAACATTTGACGTTGCACCGTTCAAATATTAATATTAATAAAACGAATAATAAAAATCTGTCGTTTTTATGCTGTTTTACGCGTTAAAACTCAGATTAAAGCTTCCAAAACGTAAAGTTGCTTGCTAAATAAGCATTTTCAAGCATTTTAGATCGTTGAAATCGTTCAAATAGAAGCAATATTAATAAAAAACGAATAATAAAAATTGCCTGCTTTTATGTTGTTTTACGCGTTAAAACGCAGATTAAAGCTCAAACGTGCTGTTTTGCTAAAATACATTTTCAAGATTTTAGATCTTGAAATCGTTCAAATAGACGCAATAAAAATAAAAACGAATAATAAAAATTTGACGTTTTGCTATTTTACGCGTTAAAACGCAGAATAAAGCTCAAAACGTGCTGTTTTGCTAAATAAGCATTTTAAGCATTTTAGATCGTTGAAATGTTTAAATAGACGCACATTAATAGTAAAAACGAAATAAAAATTCTCGTCGTTTTATGCTGTTTTACGAGTTAAAACGCAGATTAAAGCTCAAACGTGCTGTTTGTTAAAATAAGCATTTTCAAAACATTTTAGACTGCTAAAATCGTCTCAAATAGAAGCTAAGCAATATTAATAAAAACGAATAATAAAAAAATTCGTCGTTTTATGCTGTTTTACGCGTTAAAACGCAGATTAACGCTCAAAACGTGCTGTTTTTGCTAAAATAAGCATTTTCAAGCATTTTAGGATCGTTGAAACTGTTCCTTTCAAATAGAAGCACATTAATAAAAAAACGAATAATAAAAATTTATCGTTTTTATGCTGTTTTACTTGAGCAAAACGCAGATTAAAGCTCAAAACGTGCTGTTTTGCTAAAATAAGCATTTTCAAGCATTTTAGATCGTTGAAATCGTTCAAATAGAGCAATATTAATAAAAAACGAATAATAAAAATTTGTCGTTTTTATGCTGTTTTAGCGTTAAAACGCAGATTAAAGCTCAAAAACGGCTGTTTTGCTAAAATAACATTTTCAAGCATTTTGATCGTTGAAACGTTCAAAAGAGCAATTAAAAAAACGAATAATAAAAAATTTCGTCGTTTTATGCTGTTTTACGCGTTAAAACGCAGAATAAAGCTCAAAACGTGCTGTTTTGCTAAAATAAGCATTTTCAAGCATTTTAGATCGTTGAAATCGTTCAAATAGAAGCAATATTAATAAAAACGAATAATAAAAAATTTCAGTCGTTTTATGCTGTTTTAGCGTTAAAACGCAGATTAAGCTCAAAACGTCTGTTTTGCTAAATAAGCATTTTCAAGCATTTTAGATCGTTGAAATCGTTCAAATAGAGCAATATTAATAAAAACGAATAATAAAAAATTCTCGTTTTATGCTGTTTTACGCGTTAAAACGCAGATTAAGCTCAAAACGTGCTGTTTTGCTAAAATAAGATTTTCAAGCATTTTAGATCGTTGAAATCGTTCAAATAGAACAATATTAATAAAAAACGAATAATAAAAAAATCGCTTTTATGCTGTTTTACGTTAAACGCAGATTAAAGCTCAAAACGTGCTGTTTTGCTAAATAAGCATTTTCACATTTTAGATCGCTGAAATCGTTCAAATAGACGCAATATTAATAAAAAACGAATAATAAAAATTCGTCGTTTTTATGCTGTTTTACGCGTTAAAACGCAGATTAAGCTCAAATCGTGCTGTTTTGCTAAAATAAGCATTTTGAAGCATTTTAAATCGTTGAATTCGTTCAAATAGAAGCTTTTTACATTAATAAAAACGAATAAAAAATTTGTCGTTTTATGCTGTTTTACACGTTAAAACGCAGATTAAAGCCTCAAAACGTGCTGTTTTGCTAAAATAAGCATTTTCAAGCATTTTAGATCGTTGAAATCGTTCAAATAGACGCAATATTAATAAAAAACGAATAACAAAATTTCCGTCGTTTTATGCTGTTTTACGCGTTAAACGCAGATTGCTCAAATCGTGCTGTTTTGCTAAAATAAGCATTTTGAAGCATTTTAAATCACCGTTGAATCTGTTCAAATAGAGGTTACTATTAATAAAACGAATAATAAAAATTTGTCGTTTTATGCTGTTTTACATGTTAAAACGGCAGATTAAAAGCTCAAAACGTGTTGTTTGCTAAAATGGCATTTTCAAGCTTTTGATCGTTGAAATCGTTCAAATAGACGCAATAAAAATAAAAACGAATAATAAAAATTTCTGTCGTTTTATGCTGTTTTACGCGTTAAAACGCAGAATAAAGCTCAAACGTGCTGTTTTGCTAAATTGGGCATTTTCGCTATTTTGATCGTTGAAATCGTTCAAATAGACGCGTGCAATATTAATAAAAACGAATAATAAAAATTCGTCGTTTTATAAAGCTGTTTTACGCGTTAAAACGCAGATTAAAGCTCAAAACGTGCTGTTTGCTAAAATAAGCATTTTCAACCATTTTAGATCGTTGAAATCGTTCAAATAGGAAGCAATATTAAAAACGAATAATAAAATTTCAGTCGTTTTTATGCTGTTTTACGCGCGTTAAAACGCAGATTAAAGCTCAACGTGCTTTTTTTCTAAAAATAAGCATTTTCAAGATTTTAGATCGTTGAAATCGTTTAAATAGAAGCTGCCATTAATAAAACGAATAATGTACCCGTCATTTTTATGCTGTTTTACGCGTTAAAACGCAGATTAAAGCTCAAAATGTGCCGTTTTGCTAAAATAAGCATTTTCAAGCATTTTTAGATCGTTGAAATCGTTCATAGACGCAATATTAATAAAAAACGAATAATAAAAAATTCGTCGTTTTATGTTGCTCTTACGCGTTAAAACGCAGATTGTGCCTCAAAACGTGCTGTTTTGCTAAAATAAGCATTTTCAAGCATTTTAGATCGTTGAAATCGTTCAAATAGAAGCACATTAATAAAAACGAATAATAAAAAATTTCGTCGGTTTTATAAGCCGTTTTACGCGTTAAAACGCAGATTAAAGCTCAAACGTGCTGTTTTTGCTAAAATAAGCATTTTCAAGCATTTTAGATCGTTGAAATCGTTCAAATAGACGCAATATTAATAAAAACGAATAATAAAAATTTCGTCGTTTTTTATAGTAAGTGCTGTTTTACGCGTTAAAACGCGCAGATTAAAGCTCAAAACGCTGCTGTTTGCTAAAAATAAGCATTTTCAAGCATTTTAGATCGTTGAAATCGTTCAAATAGAAGCAATATTAATAAAAACGAATAATAAAAAAATTCGTCGTTGCTGTTTTACGCGTTAAACGCAGATTAAAAGCTCAAACGCTGTTTGCTGCAAAATAAGCATTTTCAAGCATTTTAGATCGTTGAAATCGATCAACAGACGCAATATTAATAAAACAAATAATAAAAATTTCGTCGTTTTATGCTGCTTTACGTTAAAACGCTGATTAAAGCTCAAAAACGTGCTGTTTGCTAAAATAAGCATTTTCAAGCATTTTAGATCGTTGAAATCGTTCAAATAGACGCAATATTAATAAAAAAACGATAAATAAAAATTCGTCGTTTTTATGCTGTTTTACGCGTTAAAAACGCTGATTAAAGCTCAAACGCTGTTTTGCTAAAATAAGCATTTTCAAGCATTTTTGTGATCGTTGATATCGTTCAAATAGACGCAATATTAATAAAAACGAATAATAAAAATTCGTCGTTTTATGCTGTTTTACGCGTTAAAACGCAGATTAAAAGCTCAAATCGTGCTGTTTTGCTAAAATAAGCATTTTCTGCCATTTTAGATCGTTGAAATCACCGTTCAAATACGCCCACCCCCTTCAAAACGTGCTGTTTTGCTAAAAATAAGCATTTTCAAGCATTTTAGATCGTTGAAATCGTTCAAATAGACGCAATAAAAATAAAAACGAATAATAAAAATTTCGTCGTTTTATGCTGTTTTACGCGTTAAAACGCAGAATAAAGCTCAAAACGTGCTGTTTTGCTAAAATAAGCATTTTCAAGCATTTTAGATCGTTGAAATCGTTCAAATAGACGCAATATTAATAAAAAACGAATAATAAAAATTTCGTCGTTTTATGCTGTTTTACGCGTTAAAACGCTGATTAAAGCTCAAAACGTGCTGTTTTGCTAAAATAAGCATTTTCAAGCATTTTAGATCGTTGAAATCGTTCAAATAGACGAATATTAATAAAAACGATAAATAAAAATTCGTCGTTTTATGTGCTGTTTTACGCGTTAAAACGCTGATTAAAGCTCAAAACGTGCTGTTTTGCTAAAATAAGCATTTTCAAGCATTTTAGATCGTGTGAAATCGTTCAAATAGACGCAATATTAATAAAAACGAATAATTAAAAATTCGTCGTTTTATGCTGTTTTACGCGTTAAAACGCAGATTAAAGCTCAAAACGTGCTGTTTTGCTAAAATAGGCATTTTCAAGCATTTTAGATCGCTTGAAATCGTTCAAATAGAAGCAATATTAATAAAAACGAATAATAAAAAATTCGTCGTTTTTATGCTGTTTTACGCGTTAAAACGCAGATTAAAGCTCAAAACGTGCTGTTTTGCTAAAATAGCATTTTCAAGCATTTTAGATCGTTGAAATCGTTCAAATA
>NW_027047908.1:0-12105 GCF_025399875.1 Dalotia coriaria | reverse complement strand
GAATAATAAAAAATTTTGTCGTTTTATGCTGTTTTTACGCATTAAAAACGCAGTTTAAAAAACTCAAAATGTGCTGTTTTGCTAAAATAAATTTTAAAGCATTTTAGATCGTGAAATCTTTAAAAATAGACAATATTAATAAAAACAAAAAAAAATTTCGTCTTTTTTTGCGTTTTACGCGTTAAAACGCTGTTTAAAAACTAAAAACGTGCTGTTTTTTTTAAAAAAGATTTTAAGCATTTTAGATCGTTGAAATCGTTCAAATAGACGAATATTAATAAAAAAAGTTAAAAAAAATTTTCGTCGTTTTATGTGTTTTACGCTTAAAACGTGTTTAAAAAGCTAAAAAAGGGCTTTTTTTGCTAAAATAAGCATTTTTCGCATTTTAGATCGTTGAAATCGTTCAAAAAGACGAAATTTAATTTTAAAAAAATAAAAAAAATTTTCGCGTTTTTTGTTTTTTTACGCTTTAAAAACGCAGAATAAAAGCTCAAAGGGCTGTTTTGCTAAAATGCATTTTCAGGCATTTTGATCGTTAAAACGTTCAAATAGGCAAATATTAATAAAACGATTAAAAAAAATTCGTCTTTTTATGCTGTTTTACGCTTTAAAAACGCAGATTAAAGCTCAAAAACGTGCTGTTTTGCTAAAATAAGCATTTTCAAGCATTTTAGATCGTTGAAATCGTTCAAATAGACGCAATTAATAAAAACGAATAATAAAAATTCGTCGTTTTTTGCTGTTTTACGCTTTAAAAACCCCAGATTAAACCCAAAAACGTGCTGTTTTGCTAAAATAAGCTTTTTCAAGCATTTTAAATCGTTGAAATCGTTCAAATAGAAGCAATATTAAAAAAAAACAAATAATAAAAACGTCGTTTTATGCTGTTTTACGCGTTAAACGCAGTTTAAAAACTCAAAACGTGCTGTTTTGCTAAAATAACTTTTCAAGCATTTTGATCGTTGAAATCGTTCAAAAAACGCAATATTAATAAAAACGAATAAAAAAAAATTTCGTCGTTTTATGCTGTTTTACGCGTTAAAACGCAGATTAAAGCTCAAACGGCTGTTTTGCAAAAAAAGCACGCATTATAGATCGTTGAAATCGTTTAAATAGAAGCAATTTTAAAAAAACGAATAAAAAAAAATTCGTCATTTTATCTGATTCCAGAAAAAGTTCAAAACGGCTGTTTTGCTAAAATAAGCATTTTCAAGATTTTGATCGTTGAAATCGCTCAAATAGACGAAAATTTTTAAAAAAACGAAAAAAAAAAAATTTCGTCTTTTTTTATTTTTTACGCGTTAAAACGCAGAATAAACCCCAAAAACGTGCTGTTTTGCTAAAATAAGCATTTTCAAGCTTTTTAGATCGTTGAAATCGTTCAAATAAAAAATAAAAAACAATAAAAAAAATTTCTGTTTTATGCTGTTTAGGGTTAAAACGAGATTAAGGCTCAAAACGTGCTGTTTTGCAAAAATAAGCATTTTCAAGCATTTTAGATCGTTGAAACTTTAAATGGAAGAAATATTAATAAAAACGAATAAAAAAAAAATCGCTTTTATGCTGTTTTTTTAAAACGCAGTTTAAAAAGCTCAAAATTTTTTTAAAATAAGCTTTTTAAAAATTTTAGATCGTTGAAATTTAAAAGACGCAATATTAATAAAGACGAATAAAAAAATTTTCGTTTTATTTGTTTGCTTTAAAAACGAGATTCTCAAAGGTTTTTTGCTAAAAATAAGCTTTTAAGCATTTTAGATCGTTGAAATCGTTCAAATAGACGCAATATTAATAAAAACGAATAATAAAAATTTCGTCGTTTTATGCTGTTTTACTCGTTAAAACGCAGATTAAAGCTCAAAACGTGCTGTTTTGCTAAAAAAGCATTTTCAAGCATTTTAGATCGTTGAAATCGTTCAAATAGAAGCTATATTAAAACGAATAATAAAAATTCGTCGTTTTTATGCTTTTTACGCGTTAAACGCAGATTAAACTCAAAACTCTTTTGCTAATACATTTTCAGCATTTTAGTCGTTAAATCGTTCAAATAGACGCAATATTAATAAAAACGAATAAAATTTCGTCGTTTTTATGCTGTTTTACGCGTTAAAACGCAGATTAAAGCTCAAAACGTCTTTGCAAAATAAATTTTCAAGCATTTTAATCGTTGTAATCGTTCAAATAGACGCAATATTAATAAAACGAATAATAAAAATTTCGTCGTTTTATGCTTTTCGCGTTAAAAGCGATAAACTAAAACGCTTTTACTAAATGCATTCAAGCATTTTAACTTAAATCGTTAAAGCAAATAAAACTAATAAAAAAAATTTTTTTCGTTTTGCGTTAAACGCAGATTAAACTCAAAACTCTGTTTTGCTAAAATAAGCATTTTCACATTTGTCGTTGGAATCGATCAAATAGACGCAATAAAATAAAAACGAATAATAAAATTTCGTCGTTTTATGCTGTTTTACGCGTTAAAACGCAGATTAAAGTCAACGTGCTGTTTTGCTAAAATAAGCATTTTCAAGCATTTTAGATCGTTGAAATCGTTCAATAGCGCAATATTAATAAAAACGAATAATAAAAATTCGTCGTTTTTATGCTGTTTTACAAGTTAAAACGCAGATTAAAGCTCAAAACGTGCTGTTTTGCTAAAATAAGCATTTTTCAAGCATTTTAGATCGTTGAAATCGTTCAAATAGACGCAATTAAAAAAAAAACGAATAATAAAAATTTCGTCGTTTTTTGCTGTTTTACGCGTTAAAACGCAGATGTAAAACTCAAAACGTGCTGTTTTGCTAAAATAAGCATTTTCAAGCATTTTAGATCGTTGAAATCGTTCAAATGACGCAATATTAATAAAAAACGAATAATAAAAATTTCGTCGTTTTATGCTGTTTTACGCGTTAAAACGCAGATTAAAACTCAAAACGTGCTGTTTTGCTAAAATAAGCATTTTAAGCATTTTAGATCGTTGAAATCGTTCAAATAGCGCAAATTAATAAAAACGAATAATAAAAATTTCGTCGTTTTTATGCTGTTTACGCGTTAAAACGCAGATTAAAACTCAAAACGTGCTGTTTTGCTAAAATAAGCATTTTCAAGCATTTTAGATCGTTGAAATCGTTCAAAAGAGTAATATTAATAAAAACAATAATAAAAATTTCGTCGCTTTTATGCTGTTTTACGCGTTAAAACGCAGATTAAGCTCAAAACGTGCTGTTTTGCTAAAATAAGCATTTTCAAGCATTTTAGATCGTTGAAATCGTTTAAATGGAAGAAAATTAATAAAAACGAATAATAAAAAATCGTCTTTTTATGCTGTTTTACGCGTTAAAAACGCAGATTAAAACTCAAAACGTGCTGTTTTCTAAAATAAGCATTTTTCAAGCATTTTAGATCGTTGAAATCGTTCAATAGACGCAATATTAATAAAAACGAATAATAAAAAATTCGTCGTTTTTATGCTGTTTCGCGTTAAAACGCAGATTAAAGCTCAAAACGTGCTGTTTTGCTAAAATAAGCATTTTCAAGCATTTTAGATCGTTGGAATCGTTTAAATAGAAGCAATATTAATAAAAACGAATAATAAAAATTCTGTCTTTTTATGCTGTTTTACGCGTTAAAACGCAGATTAAAAAGCTCAAAACGTGCTGTTTTGCTAAAATAAGCATTTTCAAGCATTTTAGATCGTTGAAATCGTTCAAATAGACGCAATATTAATAAAAACGAATAATAAAATTTCGTCGTTTTATGCTGTTTTACGCGTTAAAACGCAGAATAAAGCTCAAAACGTGCTGTTTTGCTAAAATAAGCATTTTCAAGCATTATAGATCGTTGAAATCGTTTAAATAGAAGCAATATTAAAAAAACGAATAATAAAAATTCGTCATTTTTTATGCTGTTTTACGCGTTAAAACGCAGATTAAAGTTCAAAACGTGCTGTTTTGCTAAAATAAGCATTTTCAAGCATTTTAGATCGTGAAATCGCTCAAATAGACGCAATATTAATAAAAACGAATAATAAAATTTCGTCGTTTTTATGCTGTTTTACGCGTTAAAACGCGAATAAAGCTCAAACGTGCTGTTTTGCAATAAGCTTTTCAAGCATTTTACGTTGAAATCGTTCAAAAGAAGCATATTAATAAACGAATTAAATCGTTTTAGAGAATGCGTAAAACGAATTAAAGCTCAAGTTTTGTTTTGCTAAAATAAGCATTTCAAGCATTTTAGATCGTTGAAATCGTCAAATAGCATTCAATAAAAACGAATAATAAAAATTCGTCGTTTATATGCGTTTTACCGTTAAAACGCAAAATTAAAACTCAAACGTTTGCTGTTTTGCTAAAATAAGCATTTTCAAGCACTTGTGTTTTGAAATCGTTCAAATAGACGCAATAAATAAAAACGAATAATAAAATTTCGTCGTTTTTATGCTGTTTTACGCGTTAAAACGCAGAATAAAGCTCAAAACGCTGTTTTGTTTAAAATAAGCATTTTCAAGCATTTTAGATCGTGAAATGTTCAAATAGACGCAATATTAATAAAAACGAATAATAAAATTGTCGTTTTATTAATGTTTTACGCGTAAAACGCAGATTAAGCTCAAACGTGCTGTTTCGCTAAATAAAGCATTTTCAAGCATTTTTAGATACGTTGAAATCGTTCAAATAGATCATGAAATAAAAACGAATAATAAAAATCGTCGTTTTTATGCTGTTTCGCGTTAATCGCAGATTAAAGCGTAAAACGTGTGTTTTGCTAAAATAAGCATTTTCAAGCATTTTAGATCTTGTTGAAACGTTTAAATAGACGCAATAAAATAAAAAAAATAATAAAAAATTTCGTCGTTTTTATGCTGTTTTACGCGCTAAAACGCAGATTAAAGCTCAAAACGTGCTGTTTCTGCTAAAATAAGCATTTTCAGCATTTTAGATCGTTGAAATCGTTCAAATGCATTTAATAAAAAACGAATAATAAAAAAATTTCGTCGTTTTTATGCTGTTTTACGCGTTAAACGCAGATTAAAAGCTCAAAACGTGCTGTTTTGCTAAAATAAGCATTTTCAAGCATTTTAGATCGTTGAAACCGTTCAAATAGAAGCAATAAAAAAAAACGAATAATAAAAATTTCGTCGTTTTTATGCTGTTTTACGCGTTAAAACGCAGAATAAAGCTCAAAACATGCTGTTTTGCTAAAATAAGCATTTTCAAGCATTTTAGATCGCTGAAATCGTTCAAAAGAAGCAATATTAATAAAAACTAATAATAAAAAATTCGTCGTTTTATGCTGTTTTACGCGTTAAAACGCAGATTAAAAGCTCAAAACGTGCTGTTTTGCTAAAATAAGCATTTTCAAGCATTTTAGATCGTTGGAATCGATCAAATAGACGCAATAAAATAAAAACGAATAATAAAAATTTCGTCGTTTTATGCTGTTTACGCGTTAAAACGCAGATTAAAGCTCAAAACGTGCTGTTTTGCTAAAATAAGCATTTTCAAGCATTTTAGATCGTTGAAATCGTTCAAATAGACGCAATATTAATAAAAACGAATAATAAAATTTCGTCGTTTTATGCTGTTTTACGCGTTAAAACGCAGATTAAAGCTCAAAACGTGCTGTTTTGCTAAAATAAGCATTTTCAAGCATTTTAGATCGTTGAAATCGTTCAAATAGACGCAATATTAATAAAAACGAATAATAAAAATTTCGTCGTTTTTATGCTGTTTTACGCGTTAAAAACGCAGAATAAAGCTCAAAACGTGCTGTTTTGCTAAATAAGCATTTTCAAGCATTTTAGATCGTTGAAATCGTTCAAAAAAGCAATATTAATAAAAACTAATATTAAAAATTCGTCGTTTTTATGCTGTTTTACGCGTTAAAACGCAGATTAAAAGCCTCAAAACGTGCTGTTTTGCTAAAATAAGCATTTTCAAGCATTTTAGATCGTTGAAATCGTTCAAATACGCACATTAATAAAAAAACGAATAATAAAATTTCGTCGTTTTATGTTGTTTTACGCGTTAAAACGCAGAATAAAGCCTTCAAACGTGCTGTTTTGCCAAAATACATTTTCAAGCATTTTAGATCGCTGAAAACCTGCCCAAAAGAAGCTTTCACATTAATAAAAACTAATATTAAAAAATCTGTCGTTTTTATGCTGTTTTACGCGCTAAAACGCAGATTAAAGCTCAAAACGTGCTGTTTTGCTAAAACGCTACTTTCGCCATTTTAGATCGTTGAATCGATCAAATAGACGCACAAAAATAAAACCGAACAATAAAAATTCCTGTCGTTTTTATGATGTTTTACGCGTTGGAAAACGCAGAATGCTTCCCAAAAACGTGCTGTTTTGCTAAAAATAAGCATTTTCAAGACGATCGTTGAAATCGTTCAAATAGACGCAATAAAAATAAAACGAATAATAAAATTTCGTCGTTTTATGTTGTTTTACGCGTTAAAACGCAGAATAAAGCTCAAACGTGCCGTTTTATAAAATAAGCATTTTCAAGCATTTGCATCGTTGAAATCGTTCAAATAGACGTACATTAATAAAACGAATAATAAAAAATTTTGTCGTTTTATGTTGTTTACGCGTTAAAAACGTAGATTCAAGCTCAAAACGTGCTGTTTTGCTAAAATAAGCATTTTCTGCCATTTTGTGGATCGTTGAAATCGTCTAAATAGACGCAATAAAAAATAAAATCGAATTAACAGTACCGCCGTACTTTATGCTGTTTTACGCGTTAAAACGCAGAATAAAAGCCCCAAAACGCTGTTTTGCTAAAAATAAGTATTTTCAAGACGATCGTTGAAATTCGTTCAAATAGACGCAATATTAATAAAAAACGAAATAATAAAATTTCGTCGTTTTTATGTTGTTTTTTACGCGTTAAACGCAGATTAAAGCTCAAAACGTGCTGTTTTGCTAAAATAAGCATTTTCAAGCATTTTAGATCGCTGGAAATCGTTCAAAATACGCACAATAAAAAAACGAATACTGTACCCCGCCGTTATTATGCTGCTCACGTTAAAACGCAGAATAAAGCCTCAAACGTGCTGTTTTGCTAAAATAAGCATTTTCAAGCATTTTAGATCGTTGGAAATCGTCTTTAAATAGAATTTTAATATTAAATAAAAACGAATAATAAAAATTCTGCCGTTTTTATGCTGTTTTACGCGTTAAAACGCAGATTGAAGCTCAAAACGCCGCTCGCTGCTAAACAAGCATTTTCAAGCATTTTAGATCGCTTGTAAACCGTTCAAATAGAAGCAATATTAATAAAAACGAATACGAAAATTCAGTCGTTTTATAAGCTGCCTACGCGCAAAACGCAGATTGTAAAGCTCAAACGTGCTGTTTTAGCTAAAATAAAGCATTTTCAAAGCATTTTTAGATCGTTGGAAATCGTTCAAATAGACGCAATATTAATAAAAACGAATAATAAAATTCTCGCCGTTTTTATGCTGTTTTACGCGCGTTCCAGATTAAAAGCTCAAACGTGCTGTTTTGCTAAAATAAGCATTTCGCCGCCTTTAGATCGTTGAAATCGTCTCAAATAGACGCAATATTAATAAAAACGAATAATGTACCCCGTCGTTTTTATGCTGTTTTACGCGTTAAAGGCAGAATAAAAGCTCAAACGTGCTGTTTTGCTAAAATAAGCATTTTCAAGCATTTTAGATCGTTGAAATTGTTCAAATAGAAGCAATATTAATAAAAACGAATAATAAAAATCTGTCGTTTTTATGTTGTTTTACGCGTTAAAACGCAGATTAAAGCTCAAAACGTGCTGTTTTGCTAAAATAAGCATTTTCAAGCATTTTAGATCGTTGAATCGTTCAAATAGACGCATAAAAATAAAACGAATAATAAAAATCTCCCTCGGTGTTTTTATAAAAGCTGTTTTACGTTGCCTAGATTAAAGCCTCAAAACGTGCTGTTTTGCTAAAATAAGCATTTTCAAGTACGGACGCTGAAATCGTTTAAATAGAAGCAATACATTAAAAACGAATAATGAAAAATTCGTCATTTTTATGCTGTTTTACGCGTTGGGGCAGGATTAAAGCCCAAACGTGCTGTTTTACAGCGAAGCATTTTCAAGCATTTGCATCGTTGAACCGTTCAAATAGACAATATTAATAAAAAACGAATAATAAAATTTCTGCCGTTTTATGCTGTTTTACGCTAAAACGCACACAAAAGCTCAAAACGTGCCGCCCATAAAATAAAGCATTTTCAAGCATTTTAGATCGTTGAACCGTTCAAATAGAAGCAATATTAATAAAAAACGAATAATAAAAATTGCCGTTTTATTGCTCTTTTACGTTAAAACTCCAGATTAACGCCTCCCAAAAACGTGCTGTTTTGCTGTAAAATAAGCATTTTCAAAGCATTTTTAGATCGTTGAAATCGTTCAAACAGACGCAATAAAAAAAATAAAAACGAATAATAAAAATTTCATCGTTTTATGCTGTTTTACGCGTTAAACGCAGATTAAAAGCTCAAAAACGCTGTTTTGCTAAAATAAGCATTTTCAAGCATTTTAAATCGTTGAAATCGTTCAAATAGACGCAATATTAATAAAAACGAATAATAAAAATCTGTCGTTTTATGCTGTTTTTACGCATTAAACGCAGATTAAAGCTCAAAACGAGCTGTTTTGCTGCACAGCTACGCCATTTTAGACGTTGAAATCGTTCAAATAGACGCATTATTAATAAAACGAATAATAAAAATTTCGTCGTTTTATGTTGTTTTACTTATGCCAAACCCTTTATCAAAAGCTCAAAACGTGCTGTTTTGCTGCAACAAGCATTTTCAAGATTTTAGATCGTTGAACCGTTCAAATAGACGTGCAATATTAATAAAAAAAAACGAATAATAAAAAATTTCCCTGTCGTTTTATGTTGTTTTTACGCGTTAAAACGCAGAATAAAGCTCAAAACGTGCTGTTTTGCGCAAAATAAGCATTTTCAAGCATTTGCTAGGATCGTTGAAATCGTTCAAATAGAAGCAATATTAATAAAAAAAAAACGAATACGTAATGCGTACCTGTCGTTTTATGCTGTTTTACGCGTTAAAACGCAGATTAAAAGCCTCAAAACGTGTTGTTTTGCTAAAATAAGCATTTTCAAGCATTTTAGATCGTTGAAATCGTTCAAATGACGCAATATTAATAAAAAAACGAATAATAAAAAATCTTGCCGTTTTTATGCGGCGTTTTACGCGTTAAAACGCAGATTAAAGCTCAAAACGTGCCGTTTTCATAAAAATAAGCACAGCATTTAAGATCGTTGAAATCGTTCCAATAGAAGCTAATATTAATACAAAAAACGAATAATAAAATTTGTCGTTTTTATGCTGTTTTACGCGTTAAAAACGCAGATTAAAGCTCAAAACGTGCTGTTTCTAAAATAAGCATTTAATATAGATCGTGAAATCGTTCAAATAGAGTCACATTAATAAAAAACGAATAATAAAAATTCGTCGTTTTATGCTGTTTTACGCGTTAAAACGCAGATTCGTTCAAAAGCGCTGTTTTGCTAAAAATAAGATTTTCGCATTTTAGATCGTTGAAATCGTTCAAATAGACGCAATAAAATAAAACGAATAATAAAATTTCGCGTTTTATGCTGTTTTACGCGTTAAAACGCAGACAAAGCTAAAAACGTTGTTTTGCATAAAATAAAGCATTTTCAAGCATTTTAGATCGTTGAAATCGTTCAAAATAGACGCAATATTAATAAAAAACGAATAATAAATTTGTCGTTTTATGCGTTTTACGCGTTAAAACGCAGATTAAAAGCTCAAAACGCGCTGTTTTGCTAAATAAGCATTTTCAAGCATTTTAGATCGTTGAAATCGTCTTCAAATAGACGCAATAAAAATAAAAAACGAATAATAATAAAAATTTCGTCGTTTTTATGCTGTTTTACGCGTTAAAAACGCAGAATAAAAGCTCTCAAAACGCTGTTTTACAAAATGGGGCATTTCAAGCATTTTAGATCGTTGAAATCGTTCAAATAGAAGCAATATTAATAAAAACGAAATAATAAAAAAAAATTCGTCGTTTTATGCTGTTCTTTTACGCGTTAAAACGCAGATTAAAGCTCAAAACGCGCTGTTTTGCTAAAAATAAGCATTTTCGCCATTTTAGATCGTTGTAAAATCGTCTTCAAATAGACGCAATATTAATAAAAACGAATAATAAAAATTTCGTCGTTTTTATGTTAAGTGTTTTACGCGTTGCGCGCAGATTAAAAGTTCAAACGTGCTGTTTTGCTAAAATAAGCATTTTCTGCCATTTTAGATCGTTGAAAATCGTCTTCAAATAGAAGCAATATTAATAAAAAAACGAATAATAAAAATTGCCGTTTTTATGCTGTTTTACGCGTTAAAACGCAGATTAAAGCTCAAAACGTGCTGTTTGCTAAAATAAGCACTTTCAAGCATTTTAGATCGTTGAAATCGTTCAACAGACGCACATAATAAAACGAATAATAAAAATTTCGTCGTTTTATAAAGAGCTCTTTTACGCGTTAAAAATCGCTGATTAAAGCTCTCAAACGTGCTGTTTCATAAAATAAGCATTTAAAGCATTTTAGATCGTTGAAATCGTTCAAATAGTCGCGCAATATTAATAAAAACGAATAATAAAAATTCGTCGTTTTGCTGTTTTACGCGTTAAAACGTGCAGATTAAAAGCTCAAAACGTGCTGTTTTGCTAAAATAAGCATTTTCAAGCATTTTAGATCGTTGAAATCGTTCAAATCGAAGCAATATTAATAAAAAACGAATAATAAAAAATTTCGTCCTTTTGTGAGTGCTGTTTTACGTTAAAACGCATTCAAGCTCAAAACGCGCTGTTTTGCTGTATCAAGCATTTTCCAGCATTTTAGATCGTTGAAATCGTTCAAATAGACGCACATTAACAAAAACGAATAATAAAATTTCTGCCGTTTTTATGTTGTTTTACGCGCTAAAACGCAGATTGTAGCTCAAACGTGCTGTTTTGCTAAATAAGCATTTTCAAGCATTATAGATCGTTGAAATCGTTTAAATATGCTAAATATTAAATAAAAAACGAATACGTACCCGTCATTTTATGTTGTTTTACGCGTTAAACGCAGATTAAAGCTCAAAACGTGCTGTTTTGCTAAAATAAGCATTTTCAAGCATTTTAGATCGTTGAAATCGTTCAAATAGACGCAATATTAATAAAAACGAATAAAAAAAATTTTGTCGTTTTATGCTGTTTTACGCGTTAAACGCAGATTAAAGCTAAAAACGTGCTGTTTTGTTAAAATAAGCATTTTCAAGCATTTTAGATGGTTGAAATCGTTCAAATAGACGCAATAAAAATAAAAAACGAATAATAAAATTTCGTCGTTTTATGCTGTTTTACGCGTTAAAACGCAGAAAAAAAGCTCAAAACGTGCTGTTTTGCTAAAATAAGCATTTTCGCATTTTAGATCGTTGAAACCCGTTCAAATGACGCAATATTAAATAAAAACGAATAATAAAAATTTCGTCGTTTTATGCTGTTTTACGCGTTAAAACGCAAAATTAAAAGCTCAAAACGTGCTTTTTGCTAAAATAAGCATTTTAAAGCATTTTAGATCGTTGAAATCTTTTAAATAGAAGCAATATTAATAAAAACGAATAATAAAAATTCGTCTTTTATGTTGTTTACCGTTAAAACGCAGATTAAAGCTCAAAACGTGCTGTTTTGCTAAAATAAGCTTTTTTAACATTTTAGATCGTTGAAATCGTTCAAATAGACGCAATAAATAAAAACGAATAATAAAAATTTCGTCGTTTTATGCTGTTTTACCCCTTTAAAAACGCAGAAAAAAAGCTAAAAACGTGCTGTTTTGCTAAAATAAGCATTTTAAAGCATTTTAGATCGTTGAAATCGTTCAAATAGAAGAAAATATTAATAAAAACGAATAATAAAAATTTCGTCTTTTATGCGTTTTACGCGTTAAAACGCAGTTTAAAAGCTAAAAAACGTGCTGTTTTGCTAAAAAAAAAGATTTTCAAGCTTTTTTAATCGTTAAATCGCAAAAAAACGAATTTTAAATAAAAAAACGTTTTTTTTA